>NC_136621.1:11642939-11730439 GCF_933228915.1 Telmatherina bonti
CTGACTGAATGAAATGTGTTTTTCACATTTAGAGTGCAGCTTTAGGTGTCAAGTGGAGATAAATTAAAAGACATGTTCAGAAACATGAAACATGACAATACCCTTCAGATATCTGGTGGTGTGCTAAAGCAATTGAGATCAATGTAGATTCACAATTGTCCGAAAGCAAGATGCTTGTTGGAGCTATTGATGCTCTGCTGTCATTGCACATAAAATCTAACATAGATGATCCATCTGGTAGCGTAAGACTCCTACATTTATTTCATCACTCTCCTGTGACGCCCCATGGGGTTAGTTTGGTTTGTTTTCCCTTTTTACTTGTTGTGTTTTCCTTTTCAGAGTGGTAGGTGGAGCTCATCAGGCCAATAAAGGAGCATATGGCCAGTCCTTCTTAAATACCATCAATTGCAGCCTGAAGATCCCCTTTCTCTCCCCCTTCCTGCGTCCCCTCTTGTTTTGGTTTTGTTGGGCACGTTGCATCCTTTAATAAATTATGGTTTACTTTTGGTTGCAACTTTAACGCGTATCGCTTCTTTGTTATGGCTTTTGAGCCGGGTCATGACATACAACCGACTCACAGCAACTCTACTTGGACTTATTTAATAACGAAAAAAGCAACAAGATTAAATTTCTCTCCCAGTTCCTCAGCTACAAGATAAAATTTTGCTACTTAATGCAAATCTTAAGTCATATTTCAGTTTGGATAACAATTAAAAGATGAAAATACAAGAAAAAGAGCTGAACACTCCTTCATAATGTAATCTGGAACAATCAGCCTTGTCTCTCGCTCTCTGACACACACAAACATTTTGGCAAAAAAAGAAAAAAACCCCACACACTACACAAACTAGAAGGCCTCTCATGTTGAGGCTGTTATCAGACCAATGTATCATCAACAAACATCTCAGCTCTGCTGAGACAAGCTCCACACGCAGAGTGGGTGTGGTAATGTGTGTAAGTATTTCTAAATTGATGTAGAGGTGAGAGGTTTATGGGGTTTTTTTTCATGTTGTGTCTTCAGCTTCTAAACAAGTAAAACGTGTAATTAAAATTATTGAACTTGTTATTACTATATCTCTGTTATCACCAGACCCCTCCTCTTGGTTGCTGTGTCAAATTTTAACCTTTTATATTTGAGTTGAAAATTAATTGAACATAAAGGTAAAAACAAAAAGAAATGAGGCAAATAGAACGAAACAAAACATGGACAAGGCGGAGGTGAAGGAAAACCCTCTGACATGATACAAATCCACATAACTCAAATTCTTTTATCTACACATCCACAAACATGTTTTTAACCAGACATGACCGGTAATATGTCCTGCACTGTTCATGTGTGTTTGTGGTGAATCAGAGTTTGCTGTAAATGGTAAAACATTTTGCAGAGTGTTTATGACAAGTGATGATCAGTGGAAGCTTGTTTTAACTTCGCCTCACTTCAGAGTCACCGAGCAAATCCCCATAGACTCCCATGTTAAAAAGGCCAACTTCACGGCAGAAATAAACATGTTTTCTAACTCAGCCGTTTAAAAGCAATTTAATCTCGAAGTTCGGCATATTTAGGGGCGTGTCCTTTTGATTGACAGGTACAATTCTCCGGCTTCAAGTAAAAAGAACGTAGAACAACCGCGGTTTTTAGCCGGTTAACAACGTGGCTTAGCTTTAGCCTGCTTACATCTGTTAGCTCGGTTAGCTCTTAGCTACAGAAAGCTCGGAATTCGCTCGATGTCAATCATCCGCTATGACGCTCACGGCTGCCCTCTCAGCTCCACCTCTTTGTCCATATTTGTATTTTCCAGGCGAGACGACGCGCATGACGCTGAAAGATGGCGACGGTAGTAACCGCCCACCAAGCTTCAATTTAGCTCTTCAGAAACCTATGGGTGACATCCCAGAGGCTCTGTCCATCAGATACATGTGACTAACCGCGATGTAATACTGCCTAATGTAAACATATTTATTAATGACTTCATAATCCTGCCTCCAAACCCTCTTCTTCTGTATAGGGTCATGACCTCATCACAAGGTTACTCTGTGCTTGTCTTCGCATTTTTCTTTTTCTTCTTCTTGTTGGCTATGGCACAGTGAAAGGAGTTGTAGTTTTTTTCCCCTTTGTTTTCCACAAAGCCATGCACGCATGAACACACATGTACACCTCATACAGCCTGGAAACTAAGTGGAAAAGTACTGGATAAAGCAATGACTGTGACTCCTTACCAGCCCTCAACACTGCCCTCAATGGTCCGACACACGAGGCTATGCATGGGGCGTCCACTCTGTGTATTAAATGACACACAAACAGGGTATGTGACCACTCCGTACACAAGCAGTGTCACCATTACAGCCACACCACTATTATTTAACAGTAACAACTAGGGCTCTGACAATATGATTAGTCCAATTTTTTGGGTGCCGATTAGATTTAAATTGTGATTCTCCAGGGTGAATCCCCAGGATTCTCCAGACCTGTCCAGGGTGTACCCTGCCCCTTGCCCAGTGACTACTGGGAGAGGCTCCATCTTTACTTCAACTACTTGTTCCAATTAAATGTCAAGAAAATGGATGGATGGATGTTACAGTGTCGCAATGGGGTTCAGACTTAATATAACATAACGGATTTTCTAAAATGAAAACAGGCAAGTGATACTGTATGTGAACTCAGGGTATATGAAATAAACGTTGCAGGAATTAATCTCCTCTAGCCTATCTGTGATTTGATCTTCCAAAAAAGTTTTTTCACCCACCTACAGCATGAGCAAATAATCAGAGTAAATTCCAAAGCAGTCATTTAAGTTTATCCAAGATTTATCCTGCAAGTCTTAGCATCTTTTATGATCATGAGAAGGTGGATAAATTTTAACTCTTTGTTTTAAAAGTTTGCATTTATGAAATATAAGCAAGAAAAAAAAATTTTTTTTTGCATTTTTTTTTCTCTTTTGGACAATAATAATAAGTATTAACATTCTTTAACAGCTGATTAGTTGGGATGAAAGTTAATAATAAAATAGCAATTACAGAATATTTTCTTTCATAATAAAGGTGTTGCACCCCTCAAGAAAACAGGTGTAGCTCATGAAGAACCCTGCAAAGTTGCAATCAGATCTCATGTTAAGATATGAAAAGCCACAGGTTTTTGTACTGCTTAAACCAATTCAGGGTCATGGAGAAGCTGGAACCAGTCCCAGCAATTCATAGGCAGGAGGCAGTGTACATCCTAAAGAGCTATAGCAGGGCCAACACAGCAAGACAGGAGGAGGACTATGGAGTGGCCAGCTAATCTAACATGCATGTCTTTGGACGGAGGGAGGAGGCGAGTACCCGAAGAGAACCCAGTCTTACATGGGGAGAACATGCAAATTCCACAAAGACCACTGTTCTAACCCCACCCAGCCGAGGCTCAACCAAACGACTTACTTACCATGAAAGACAGATCACTTCATTTCTTCTGATGGAGACGATTTTTCTGTCATATGGCGCCTTGCATAACTTTCACAAAACCAATACATAGCATAGCATCACAAAGTTGCAAGTTGTGAGACAATAAGGCTCTGGACAAAGGTGGTTGCAAATTCTGTATCTGGGATGAAAATCTTCCCATCCTTGACACTTTCATATCAGAAGCTACAGGTCCACAGTTCCAACAAACACTTTTTTACTTCACATCTTTATCTCCAGCTATATAGCTTCTTGTCTAAGCCTGAAAAATAAAACAATATTAAGCAATTTCATTGGTAAGTAAAGAAAGACACGAAACAAATACAGACATTGACAAAACAGTTGGTACACTTCAGTCAATGAAAGAAAAACTCACAGTGGTCACAGAAATAACTTTAATCTGACAAAAATTATAGATAAAAATTCTATTAAATTTAACCAATGAAAGTCAGACATTGCTTTTCAAACAGACTTTAACAGAAATATGTTAAAAAATAAAAAATAAAAAAAAAAAAAACCTCCATGAAGCAGACCAAGACAAAAATGATGGTACATTGTATATTGTATTGGATATAATATATCCAATATATTGGATATATTGTACTTATGTAGTTATTACCCCAGACTTCAAAACGGTAAATGAGATATGGAAGAACTTATGAACAGTACAATATGCAGAGTGTTTTTTGATCTAGTGCATGTTGTGTTTTATTTAATACTACAATGCCTCTTGAAATCTTATTTTGTACATATTTAATTTGTAGTTTACAACTAATTTTTTCATCTAACGTCAACCCTTAGAATTTTATTTCAGTTGCTCTTTCAAGAGTAACCCCATCCAACTGTATATGTAATTGTAAATTAGATCTGTGATTTCCAAAAAGTATTATTTTTGTTTTACTCAGATTTAATGGCAGTTAATTTCAGTCCAGCCATGTTTTTATTTTCTTCAGTTCAGTATTAATCACTGGCGCTAGAATTTGTATGCCACTGCCAAAACAAAAAAATGTTAGTCAAAAAATAAAACCATCTTAAAATCTTTTGAAGATACAGATCATTCTTTTATCATTGATAAAAGTAAATTAAAAAAAAAAAAAAAAAAAGTTTAAGGCCCAACACAGATCCCTGAGGGCCACAGGTAATGTCCAAACATGTAAAACAAACTATTTCCAATTTACTTTATTTTCACAAACTGGTTTCTGTTTGATAAATAACTTTTGATCCATTCTAATGA
Organism: Telmatherina bonti; assembly: GCF_933228915.1. NCBI lineage: Eukaryota > Metazoa > Chordata > Actinopteri > Atheriniformes > Telmatherinidae > Telmatherina > Telmatherina bonti. The sequence continues at coordinate 11,647,609 of NC_136621.1, forward strand.
TTTTCCTCTGATGCCATACCGGTCTAGTTTTGAGAATAATACATCATAGTTTATTGTGTCAAAGGCATTTTTTTTTTTTTAGATCAATGAATATCCCTGCTGTATACTGTTTTTGGTCTATTGAATTTTGGATTTCTTCAACTGAGTCAATTAATGTCAGTGATGTTCTATTAGATCTAAATTCCTATTTATTTTCCATGAGTGATTTATATTTTTCTATAAATATGTCCAGTCGGTTATTAAGATTTCGGACAATTGAGACAGTAACGACACAGGTCTGTAGTTTGTGAATAGTTTTTTCCAGTTTCACACAGGGATCTGACATTGGCTAGTTTAATTTTGTCTGGGAATGATCCAGTTTGAAATGATAAAATACTGGTGTATGTCAATGGTTTATTAACACCCTCAATCACTCTTTTCACAACGGTCATATCAATGTCATCATGGCCATTTGATGTCTGTCTTGTATATTTAAAAACAATATGTACAAGTTCCGTCTCATCCACTGCAGTGAGGAACATCAAATTCACATTCTGGTCTATTAGACCATCAGATTTCTCCTCAGATATTAGTGGAAATTAGAAATCAGCGATTTGCTTTGCAAGATCAGATCCAACATTTACAAAGAACTTTATTAAAACTGTTTACTACTTCATTCACATTATAATTATCATGATTGATCATTATGTACTTAGGATAACATAACTGATTAGAGCCATTTTTTTTATTTTATTTCGGTGTTCAGTATCTTCTCTATTATTCTTCTTGTTGCCTTGTAATAATGTGTTAAAATACCTTTTTCTTGCTATTCTCATAATATCAATTTATTTTTATATATTTTTTATTTACTTTCAGCTAGGACTGCAACAATTACTCGGGTAACTTGAGTTTTCTGAGTACAATAACTGATCAAGGCAAATTTGCCTCGAGGCTCCGCTTATTAATAACACATGGCAATATATTTTAATTTATGATTCGTTGCGGCATTCTCAGACTACTATGCTGTTCTGAGGAACTACGTCACTGTTTCAATAAACATAAAATATTAAAACACTTATAAATATATATATATATATATATATATATATATATATATATATATATATATATATATATATATATATATATATATATATATATATATATATATATATACAAAAATCTGTTGCCTACGGTGTGTCTGTGCAGTATGACTGTTTCACCTGGACTGTTGGAACTGACGGACACTTCAAATAGCAGCGGCGAGCGGTTTGGGTTTCTTCATGAGGCAGAAATTTTACATTCCATTCATTGCATCCGTAAGCGTCCTGCATTGCTGCTCTGTCTTCTAATGGGATCTCATCTGTGTGGTCAGACTCATCAGTCTGTTTTCTTTTACTGATTTCAGGTGTTGAAGGCTGCCTCACATTTTCAATTCTGTTTTGCAACTGTTTGACAAGACGAGCCTGTTCCAACTATATCACCCTTTATTACACTTTGCAGAAAATTGGGATATTCTGCCACCATTTTTCTTGCTACGTCAGTTGAGGGCTTTTTTACCTACAAGTGGGCATTTTTCCATAATCTCAGCTACAACTATCCTGATCATTTTCTTCCTCAGTTTCATGCCTGTCCCCTTTCCCCTCTATAAAGCACACATCGCGTCCTCTGGAAATTTACTCCATGTAATTTCAAAGTTGTTGTCCCACTGTGTGTCAAGTCCTGGGCTGCTGGTAGAGGTTGACGATGAACTTTGGGGTGAAACAGAGAGCGATAACTGTAGCTAAGTCTTCCACAGTTGATAATGAGCAGTTCTCAGGAGTTTGGTCTTTAATGGGCAAAGAATAGTATGATTAACACTGTATCCTACTCCCCTTGTGTGTATCCAACACAATTTAGCAGTAAGCCTACTCTACTTGAATGAATATGTCAGAATCTAGTTACCTTAGCTCCACTTTAATTCGATGAACCACGTACACATTTTAACATGGAGTAAAACTGCAGAAAGAAAATGAAATAGCTACTATTAGCATAGTACATGTCTGCACCCCAGTAAACCAACATAACCAATTAGAATGTTCATTCATTCATTCATTCATACATTTTCCGAACCGCTTATTCCAATTCAGGGTCGCGGGGAAGCTGGAGCCTATCTCAGCCGGCTTTGGGCGACAGGCAGGGTACACCCTGGACAGCTCGCCAGTCCATCGCAGCAATTAGAATGTTATAAGGATCAAAATTCACCTTTATTGTAAACATTTCTCATCAATAAGGCTTGATAAAAATACTGCTCTTAAACATCAGTAAAAAACTTACAGACAGGGGTGTTGATGGCATAAACAGAAGGCAGATGTCAGAGGATGAACTTTCCTGCATGTGGCTAAATGAGAACTAAAACAACATGGCTGACTTCTTGTATCAAGCTCAAAACAGATTTTCAAAATAAAAGACTCAATTGAAAAACAATTGAGGCAACATTAATATAAAACACTTACTAAACTGAAATCAATGGCAGAAGACACTATACAATATTATACATGTATGTATATTTTTACAAATGTATTTTTACTTGTTGCAAAAATTCTTTGGTGTTTTTACTTACATTTTTATATCCAAGCAAAACGAATCGTGAACTTTCTGACTTGCACAGGTCTTAATGCTGTCATCACATCACATTACGAAGCCTATTATATGTTACGAGGAGGTGGTGGAGGTGTAGACCCAACTTCCAGACTGGATACAGGAATGCTGAATCTAGACGTTTATTCCATAAACTTGACACAGGAAGATAAGAAGCTAACAAACACACACACACGAGCAATAGACCAGCACTGGGAACAGAAACCAAGATGTCTAAATACACATGAACAAAACGAGACACAGGTGAAGTGAATGAACTAAATGATACCAGGTGAATCTGATAAAGAGGAAAGCAAAACAGAAAACCAGACATGAGGGAACTAAACAGGAAAAACTACTAAATAAAGCAGGAAACCAGGAACTAAAGAGAACACGAAACATCACGTCATGACATTGTATGCCACAATCAGCTGCAAGTGTTCTACTAGAATGCCTGGCTGGCATGATCTAGGAAGGTTCGCTCTGAGTCACTCATATCTGCAATGAAGAAATACCTTCAAAAAGAACAGAAAAAAAATAGTGCATGCAGTGGACAGAGCAGAGATATGCATTAGATATTACTTAACCTTTAAACTTTCACACTTAAAATAGGCCAGAGAAAAATGTTTCTCTGCGATTTTTCTTTAGTTTTGGACAAGAATAAACAATAAACAATGGTTGAATTTTGAAACAATAGCGTTAAAACAAACACTTAATTTGGTGTTTTACATACCTAAATCAATTGAGGTTTATTTCCACAACTTCTTAAAGAAATTCATCAAACTCACTGCAAATTTACCGCTACCAAATGGTGGACCAGGTTTAATGTCAAACTAGTTAAATTCACTACTAAGTGACCATCACTTGATCTTTATTTTTCAGTCTTCAGTAGAATGACTTGGTATCCATCAAGAATGCATGATAACAAAGGCTAGAAATCAGGCAAGTCATTAAAGTTAACACACTAAACCCAAGACTGTCTTTTGTCACGGAATACAGATGGTATTTTGAGAGGAAGATGCCTTTGTGGAAATCCATCAGGACAAACACAGATGTATAATCTTAAATCAAGATAAATAGAAGTTCACCAAACTCATTACTTTATACAAGAAACTGACCTTTTTTTATATGCAGTGCTCCTGTACTGAATGTCTGTTATAACTGTGATATTCCTTTCTGAAAAGGCTAACACCTTGACTGTATGTTTAATAGTATCACTGTAAAGACTGGGATAAAATGAACAGCTATCCTTCACTTGCAAGAGTTTATTGCGTTCCTCGGCCAGCCAAAAGATATGTCTGATACATCTGATGATCCTCTGACAGAGCTTCAGATCCTTTATGTTTGGTGCACCTGCTTACAAATGAATGTGTGAACCATTTTTTTCTTTTTTGATAAAGTTTTGAAGTTACATTGCTAGGTCATATCACGAAAACTCCTTCATACTTTCTGCAGTACAAAACTGCAGAAAGTAGTTTAGGTCATGACCTAAACAAGGTGGGTAACTAGGCTGAGAGATTTGAAAAGACTCAAGGGTATTAAGGACAGTTTATCTATAAACTCAAACTCTAAATTCTGTGCTGGTTATAGTTGTTGCAATTGATCTAATTGGGAGAAAGGTAAACTTTTTTTGTGTTTCCCAAAAGTGATGTGTCACAATTGACTTAATTTTAAAAAAAAAGAAAACTTATGGAAAAAAGAAAAAAAAAGAACAGGATTAACAATCTCTGACTAAAACAGGAGCAGAAATGGACATTGCTAGACTTTGTAGCAACTACTTTCTAACAGGTAAGGACAATATATATCAGTAGTTAATTCAATCATATTTTCAGACATTTAATTTGACAATTATCAAGAAAGACTGACCTAAAACATCGGAGGTCAGCAGTTTATCCTAACTTAGTTGCTTTCAGAGTACTAATGTTGTTAGCTTATTGCTATAATTTAAAGTTTTATATTTTATTTAGTTTATTTCTTTTAGGTTGTCCTAGTGCTGCAGTGGATCTTATAATCCAAAATTGGTTCCTACATTCCTCAGATCTGACAATCGTGACAGAGATCAGATGTTTTTAGTCCCAGCTTCAGACTAACATGTGCCTCCTTTTATCTAGATCAGGGGGAATCAGGGTCCTCGAGGACCAACTGTGGAAACCCCCGGTCTAAATCACGGAAGATGAGGATTTCAGTGTTTTCACCCTGTCGATGTCCTTCAATTCACATCTCTAATTCTTAAATCTTTTGACATATTTTAAGGGCTGTGCTTAGGGGCTTGGTAAATGCATGTTTACATCATATCCACTTGGGGGCAGTTTGGGCTAGCTTTCCACCAATCACCTTTGGATCAAAATGTATTATCATCACCAGCTTATGTGTTTTAAACTTTATGAAAGATTTCACAACTGTCTGTTTTTTTGTTGAAAAAGGGGTTATCTGTGGGGCCTGAGAGCGCCATGGAAACGTTCTTCCATGAAGGTATAAAATGATGTGATGGGACGAGCAGTGAAGAACAGTCAGGCACAGGTTTAAAGTTCAAATATAGGGGTTTTTATTATGACCCAAAAATGAATAAATCAGGCCCATAAAAGAGGTCAACTTAACAAAACTATACTAAAAGAACTTGCAAGAGAAGTAACTCAAGCAACAAAATGAAACCAAAATAACAAATGACACACAAGGGGAAACTTAAATAGTGGCTGATCAGCCCAAACAAAAACAGACAAAGGGGATGACACACAAAAACCTAACTAAATGAACAAAAGAAAACCCTAAATTCCCCCCTTTTATTGCGGCAAATGATCGGGTCCAATATTCTGCTCCATCCCGTGGCCACCTGCTGATTCACAGCCAAGGGAATGGAGCTACTGAAACTTAAAGGGAAAAGAACACAAATGAGAAAATCATACCACCACAAGAAGCTAAAATGTGCGCTATTGCAGAATAGTTGTGATTCTAAACTAAACTAATGTAAAACTAATGTCTCACAAAATTATCTGTAAATTAAATCCTAGTTTAAAATTTTTTAAATCAAAGTGTACATGTGCTGCGTTTTGATGTCACCTATGTGTGGCTATAGGCACAGCCATCACAAATGGCCTTAATAGTAGCTTTTCTCTGGAGGCAGTGTAATAGAAAAGAAGGGAATCAGAACTGGTAGGGAAGAGAAGTGCAATTATTGTTAAAGTATCATGCAGAAAGGTGGCAAACTAGCTCTTGCAAATGTCAGTGAACAGCACTTTCCATCACCTCTGCATACTTACTTTCAAATATTTGTGGCCAAATAACAAAACATGAAACACATAAATGAGTTCATGTTAAATGGTTGTAATTGTGTGCCATTTTTTAAGTCTTTATTGTGAAGATTATGTACAAAATGTGTTAAAATCCTAGATTATTTCTTTTAAGAAAAAAACTAGTTTGCTAGGCTGAAACTAAAAGAAAGCATATGTGAAACTGATTAATTACATATGTATTATTAAACTGTCTGTTTATATGGAAGCATCTGGAAATGAAATGAAAGCATCTTTATTTAGACAAATGAATGAAACACAAAACAAGACATATTATTATGTCTTGTGTCGAGTGACAGAACAATTACATGTCTCTGTGTGGGCGAACCACTACGTGAACCAATCCAGACCTGACCACTTGTGCCATATCCCACAAAAAAAAAAAAGGACAAGACGGAAAACAATCTATACAAAGCAGCCAACATTTAAAATAATCTCATATAGAGTCCAAGTTTTAACAGTGTGGACATCATATAAAAATCAACATGACCTGGAGACTCATATTTCAGAAATACTGTGTTTTTATACGTCAGAAAGACTGACAGCTCTACTCTTCCTCTGAGCAACTCATCCATAGTGACCCTCCCCTCACAGCAATAGTCTGCTATGGTGTCAGTTCCAACAGCTGGTTTATTACTAAACAGATAAGTTCTTATCAGTGCATAAGCTAAACATGTACATGTTCTGGATGCTATAGGCCATCAATAATGTTGAATATTATACTTCATCTAGATGGTTTGAGGTTGGCTAAACTAGGACAGTTAAAAATATTTAGTTTGAGAAAGAGTGAATGAGATGGTTGGCTACATGCTGGTAGGTATTCTTCCTTACTTTCACACAATAACTAAAGTATTGGCGTATAAAGGTATGATACAGTGTATACAGAGATTTAGCATTAATGTAACTTTTTATCTTGTACAGTATTGCAACGGATTAAAGTCAAACAGTGCTTTAATGTAATAAGATCATTTTTTAAACTATTCAGAAGCTATTCAAAATTAGTACCACTACAAAAGAGGTTTATGTCATTAGGAAACAATATGATTTGTAAATTGCCACAATTTTAGAGATGTCATAGGTGTAGAGTAGGGAGATCTACTATCCTACAACTTTTAGATACAACCCTTGTCCAGCACACCTGAATAAAATTAATGGCTTATTACAAGGCCTCTGCAGAGCTGGATGACATGCAGATGCGGAAATTCAGCTATTTGACTCAGGTGTGTTGGAGCAGGGTAGTTCTTGAGGACCAGAATTGGGCACCCCTACAGTCACCACTCTCACCCCTAATGTGTCTAGTTTTTTTTAAACAATAGAGAAACTCCAACAACATATTCTGTTGTAGTTGTTACTGTCAATGAGTGCACATTAAGTGTTTTTCGGGCAATAAATTTAAATTTAAACTTACATGAAATTAAAAAACAAGTGTTTTGTGAATAGATTCAGTCATTCTAAATAAACTCAGTTTAATGTGTGTGGCAGAAACAGAAGTGTGTTTGAAAGGAAATCAGCAACAGAGAAAATTACACAGCATTAACAAAACTCAGTGAAACATGTTGGGAAGGACACCAAAGCTGCAAAAAGTTGCACATTTTAGGTGAATTTATTCCATCTTGACCAAGTGAAGAGGGCTGACACCTGCGCTACTGTATTGGTTTAAAGAGCATTCGTGTTGCATCTGGATACTGAGACTAAACACATGTCAAAGATTTGAGAGGGACCAATGAAAATAAAAAACACAAACTGTCATCAACTTAACCTCTGAAGCTAAGTGACATCAGTCCTGCTGAACTTTTCTGGAGGCACTTGAGGAATGAAAAGGCCAAACATTCTTGGAATGACAAGACGCGTTTTAAAACACTGTCATCTCATGTCATCAACAGATTTGAGGCTAAACCATCTCATGGAAGCTATTAAAAAAACAAAAAACAACAAAAAACAAATGGAGTCTTAATGCCATAAAATAACCAAAATAAAGGAATAAAAAAAAAAAACAATGCAATGACTGGCGAATCTTACAATTCATATTTTACTCCCAATAGAGCATAAACAACATCAGATGTTGAAAGTGAGACATTTTGTCGTATTAGCTCATTTTGCTGAAATGTGTGTCAAATGTACAGATGGAAACTAAATGTTTAATAAAAGATAGATAACAAAAATGTTCTCATTAAGTACTTTCAATGTTAATTCAAGCAATAAAACATTATCATTGCTGTTGCTCATGGCAGTGATGCCACCTACTACATGAAGCTATAATAGGAAAGGCTAGTTTGAGGCTGGTTAAAGAAGGATTTTCTTCCTAAAGTGGGGGTGGAATCGGCTTGTTTCTCTCCTGTCCAGGAGGAAATCCTGACCCTGATCTGACAGCCTGGATGTCAGCTCTCAAATGACCAGGGTGGGTGACGTTTCAGACCAGCTGCTAACAACCAGCAGACAGAGATACAGCGGCATCGTCAGGTCAAGGCCCGAAAGAAATACATTTTCAATGAAAGCATTTTGAGAGGAGAACTGAAGTAAAGTAGATAACAAGCTGAGATTGCTTGATGCACTATAAGATTTTCTTAATGAGCTGGTTGTGCTTAGTATAAGAAACAAAAACATAGGCTAAAAAACGACCCAAACAACTTTTTCCCCATTTTTTTCTGCCTCTTTATTTCTTTCTGAAGAGATAATACAGCTGAACCCAAAAAGCTCTTCATACCAGTATCTAAACAGTACTTCACATGTCTAAATGCGTTGTGGCATTTGTTTTTCATGGAAACTCTTTGCAATGTTTGGAACTACTATTAGTAAGAGCCGAAGTATCCTTTGCTTTGAAACCTGAACTCCTTCGTCCAAATTAGAGGAGCTTGTTGATTGCATCCACCAGCTATGAACGGGATGAAGAGGAAAGAAAAGCCTGTTGCTTTTTCCTTCACTGGATCTGCTGATTTTTTTTGTATTACATCAGTCACACTGCTCTAAATATATGCCTCTGGTGTTAACCAAATCATTATTCATTATTGTAAAAACTTGTAAATCTGTGAATTTGACAGTGGACAACGTCTGATAAGGCGTACCTCTTTCACACTCGAGTCCCTTCGTTTTGCAGTCCTGAACAAAGTCATGCAGGCGATGCATGCCGGAAACACTCAACGTGGTTGGTTGTTCAACTCCAGGCTCAAATGTCATGTAAGAGAGGCAAGCTGCTGGACCAGAAGAGATAAACCGAAACACAGTCACATGAGAGCTTTTGCACTTAAGCAGTCGTTATTAATAGTTCTGTTTGGGGCAGGCTTCACCTCCATAATGCCTGCAGATGTGTTTTATTTGACATAGAAGCCATAGTTATAAAATTTTAAAGTTAAAAGCCAGTACTTTAAAGTTAAAAGGTTAAAAGTACAATGACTGGATGTCTTTCGAGTTAAGGCACCATTCAGGCTGGGAAACGTTACCGGCACCACATTCAGGCTTACAAGGTTTAAAGGGTTTTTTGGCTGCTCTGCATGCTTGCAGAAGAAAAAAGACATTCTTGGCTTCTGATACTAAACATCTCAAAAGACCAATTTAAACCATTACACGTGAAAACAGCGTGTAAAAGCTTTGATACAAACCCTCATAGTAATCGAATTAAACTTTATTCTTTAATATTAATGACTGAAATATGAACTAGAAAAAAAGACATACACACATACAGTGATATCAAGATGCTGTTCAGCCCTTTGAGTGCCATAGTAGTATAACACAAAGCAACGTCACTGAATGGGACAGGCCATGTCTCCAGAAAGACATTTAAAACATGTTATACCAACAAATGGCAAACATCAATCCTAACACTTCTTTCTTTTTCTTTTTTGTTTGAAGTGTGAAAGATTTATTTAAACTTTATGAGGAAAAACAAGTGACTTTTTCAGCTATTTGCAGACTTTTATTCAGTACAGAAAAGAGATGAGTAAATTTACTCTCCTCAGGTTCACATTCAACGTTTACCTCAGTTTGCATTTATCTTCCCACTTCCAAGCTACAGCCATTTGAATAAGTCATATCAGAATTACACATTTCCCTTTATAACTTGTGTAAAAGGTTAATGCACTATTTTGTGAGAATTACTCTTCATATAGTAACTTAAGAACCCTGAGAGTCAGGAAATAATTATTATTGTGAATAACTGGTTCATTGTACAGATACTGTGGTATGATGATTAATCAAGTTGTTAAGTCAAGCTGATTCCTCTTTCATTTTTTCTCTTTTATTTATTTATTTAATTATTATATCTGTACCTCTTAATGTTTCTTTTATGTTTATGTATAGTTGCACTGGCTGTCATCAGCTGAATACTGATGAAAAGATTATTTAAAACAACTCCTCACATAGGATTGGGGCGTCTGTAGATCAGGAGGAATTGTGTAGATTGAGTCCAAGCTTCCCGTGACTACATGTCTATGTGTTTATTGCAAAGACAACGATAAAACCCCGCCTTACACCCCCCCAAGGTGTTTAGTGGGGTATGAATGCATAAATGGGTGAATGTGCCATGTAGTGTAAAGCAGTCTAGAGTGGTCAACATGACTGGACAAATGAGTGTGTCAGGCTCTGTAGAGAAAATAAAATATAAGCTTTGAGGATTTTAAAAGTAAATTCTTTTGTTTGCTGCATGTTGTAATAAATGACTTTAATCTGTTGTTATTTTCATGGGGAATTGGTTCTTTAGGGCAACAACAAATAAAACCGTTTAATTTTACATTAATACATCAAAGCAACTTATATTTACCTTCACTGTTCATAAATGCATATATTTAGTATGGAACATAAATTCTTAAAAAACCGTTCCACATGATACTTGTTATCTTTAGTTTTGATTGTGAAAAATTAATGTGACGATTGTTTTAACTTTGAAAATCTCAATTATTGGTGTCTGTGATGCATAAAATTACAGTAATTTATTTGAAAACAACAACTTTGGGATGTTTTTTAATTTAAAAAAAAAAAAAAAAAAAAAAGAAAGGAAGCACAGTCTTCAAACCAGAATGGGTTTTACAAGCGACTCATTTTGGTTGCTCTGTAGTGACACAGTCAAGCATCTCAGGGAAAATTATTCAGTCTAATGGCAAACAGCTGGATCAGAACCACAGCTATCACTTACCAGAAAACAAAGCACTGTTTCATAAGCAGTTTTCTACTCTTGGCTTGTACTTCTATGACCTTAATTATCCCAGGCTACTATTTGATAAACATAATAAACAGTGAAGGTGACTATTTGATAAACATAATAAACAGTGAAGGTGTTGAAATGCTTAAGTTATATTTGCAGCTTGGGGAAACTTGGTGATTCAGTGGAACATTTCTTGGAACAATTGTGTTTGAGCTGGTTTTATCCTCACTGAGATGACTCAGATAGTAAACAGGCAGTAGTTCAGCTTGAGTCTTTATTCTTACAGAACATCACCCCATGGGGTTTTTCATTTATTCATTACAAAGTAGGACCTTGCCAAGTGGCAAGAGAAACAGCCCTTCAGAAAGGTTCGGTATACAAACAGCACAGATAATAATCACCAACATGCATAGTAATATAAAACCAAAAACATATTAGAGGAAAATACACCACTTTAGACATGATACAAAATCAACACAACTGTCCCAGTACTCTTAAACTGAGCCAAACAGGGAAGCAAAAGAAAAAAAAAAGTCATGAAATGCACTTTTTCCCCATTATTTACTGTATGTTTTCTTTTTTTTTTTTGTTGTCAAATCTCATTCAGAGACATTATTTGGTGATTATTTTTGGGCAGACGTGTAACAGTAACATGTTATTCTGTACAGTTATTCTGCCACAAAGGAGGGAAATTAACAACTTAATTAATGTTCTCCACAACTGAAGGCAAAATGACTTTTCCTTAAAAATAAACAAACAACTTCAAATAAAAACAGATACTCAATGCATTCTGATGAACACAGATTAAAAAAAGTGTAAATACACATTACAATATTATAATACAGCTGGAAATCCCAATCACACTTTAAAAGATGGATGCATCATGTCTTGCATGCGCCATGTTTTGACACACAGCTTCTTGACATTCACTCAGTATGATTTGGATAGTTGTAGGAACCATACTTTTAAATATTTTTCTTTGTAGTTAAAATCCACAATACCACTCCATGAGGTATTTGAACAGTGACTAGAGTTTCGGCCAATGTAACTAAGTCCAGCGATGAGCCACAGTGAAAGAAGTGATTATTGCTTCCAGTGACATTTAAGGCAGTAATGTGGTAGAGGAGTTTTCTGACCTTCACACATTAGCTGAAATATCTTTGCACAACATGCTATGCAGGCACACTGAAGTAACAAATACAACGAAAAAAAAAAAAAGAAAAAATACAGAAGTGTTAAAAAATCCAATAGTTAAAAGGAAGAATTAATCCTGTGGTGAAGTGTAGATTTGCAGATTCTTAGCTGCAGGAAAAGTGATCCCACTGTAAACTACAGTTCTGCATACATTACAAACTAAACAGTACAGTACAAAAACAACTAAAAGGCACATTTTTTAAAAGGACAGGAGAGGAACAATGAGGAGGAAGATGAATGGGTGAGGAGAAGGAAAACGTGTGATCTCTCTACAGGAAACAGATTCATAAAATGTTGCTAAAGGGGAATGGGCTGGTAGTTTAGTCTTTCCCTGGTGTTATTCACAAAACAATGGGTCGTTTTAATGGTCATTAAATAAAAAACATTTAAAAAGTCTATTTAACGTGTTTTTTTTTGTTTTTTTAAATGCCATTTGTTCATGTCTTCTCATTGCTAACATACCAAAGCCTCCAGTGTTGCTCTGCGCCCGAACATGGACCAGTAAGGGACTCCTTTCGTCTGTACCTGCGTGGTTCTAAAATTTGTGAAAGTTTTGTAAAAAAAAAAACAAAAAAAACAACCCAACAAAAAGCAGAAAATAATCTAAGCCTACTGGTGTCGTCTAAACATTATCTGAGAGCTGGAGGTAAAAGTTGAGATGTGAATATTTCATCTTCACATCTTAAATACGCAACATATCTCCAACTACTGTCTCACTACATACAGATAATTACAGATTTTTACAAAAAAAAAAAAAAAAAAAAACCTTTCCGACTGGAGTGAAAACAAATGTTTGTGATACTTTACAGCAGAACAGTTTGGTAATTAGAAAATAACATGCTGCACATTGGTGTATGAGCCTTGATTCTTTAATTCTAATATTTTCCAGACATAAAAAGCTAATTGTTGTTTGTTATCTAACAAAGCAAGCAGAGCTACAGCTGTTGAAAGCTGAACTCATTGATCAAGAAGGGGAAGAAGAAATCCGATCACATTCAAGGAAATTGCAAAATCAGACCTCTTTCACAAATGCACCATTGAACAGAGCAAGTGTCGCACTCTCTTTGTTCTTTGGGTGCAATTTCTTTGTTCTGGTGTGTGAGAGAGAGCGAGCCCTGTATTGCTGCACATTATTTGCATTTTTTGCAGTGAGAGAAACAAGATGTACTTGCATCACAACATTTCATTGCAGTTCATGTTTCCTGTCAGCCGTGCCAACACTTGAGTTAGTGATCATTCAGTTAAAGATGAGGGAGATGGCTTGCTGCATTCAGGTTTCTGAGAGGGCATATGACACAGTGATGTCACTTATGAAAAGCAAAATTCGATAAATAAAAACACTTTTTGTCGACATTTGTGAATTACAGTATATCGTCACCATTCTGGTGGACTGATCATTCCTTTGGGATGAACTCAGTTTCTTGTGCAAATTTTTTAAAAAGTTTTCCAGGAGCCTCGTAGGCTGACAGAACTGAATGTCTCAGATTGTCAAAGCATGGATGCAAAAATATACTTAGATATATATACAACTACAAAAGTCTGCTTTTTATTAAGTATCTAAATAGTGAAGAGGTATAAGTTGTTTTACTTTCTGCATTTGCTCAAAAAATTGAAGTTCTTTTCTTGTTTTTTTTCTCAAATTTTCTTAGGGAAATTCACTAAAAGTGTTCTTTGGTTTGAACTGGGTTCTTTTTCGAGTGGGCTTCTTTCATGTGTGGACGAGAATACAAGTGCTCGTAATCACCAAAAATTCACTTTGAAACTGTACAAAATCATGTGCATAATGTCGAGCCTTTGCAGCTGTTCCCACTCTATGACGCTTTGCCTCGCAGGCGAATGGACATGTTCGCCTCCTGCAGTTCCCATCCCGTCTCTCTGTCTTCTGAAGTCTCCTCAGCAACTGGTTGTTTCCAGTAGCTGCTTGGCTGCTGATGGATCCTCACTGGCATTGGCCATCTTGACAATAGGAGCCGTGGTTTGTGCTGGTTTCTGCTTGCGTTTAATATCAAACACATCCCATTTTCCTGACAGCAAGCCTTTGTTGAAAATAATGGATGCCAGCCATGAGAATAGCAGAATGGACACTAGAGACATGATCATGATGGTTGTGCGGAAGGGGAAGAACTGGGTTAGCTTGCCCTCTTTGTCCAGCCGGCAGCCAGGGAACCTGATTGCGGGCGGAAGGCCAAGGAGGGGCTCGCCGCTTAGTACCCTCATGGCAAAGCCAATGATGTAGCCAACAGTGGCTCCATAACCATTAGACACCTTGAAGAAGAGGACGCAGACCAACTGAGGAAACATGATGGTGTATGACATGTCCACACCCACAATCCAGAAGACCAGGACACTGCTATCCAAGAAGGTTAGGGCAGTGCCAGCAAAACCCACCACCACCACTGAAATCCGGATCACCCACTGCATCTCATAGTCTGAAGCCTGTTGGAGCAGAAGGAATGGGAACTAGTCAGGCAACTTTCACCTTACATCTTGTTATACAGTGTCTGAATCAAACAATTGTCTGGTTTTACAGCCTCCAAGGGCAAGAGATTGCTAAAAAACAAAACATCCATGGGAACCAGCACTGAAGTGGCCTATTGTGTGCAACATTCTTTTAAGGAACGAAACAGAAATATACAGTTGATTTTTTTCTTCTTTTTTTTTTTTTTAAAGAAAACATAATAAACAAAGCTCCATATGAGACTGTAGGCTGTCTGTACAGTATGTACAGTATTGGGTGTACAATAAAACTATACAATGTCTGGTTTATTACACTCTACCCACACAAATATCTTTGTAACATTACATCAGACAAAGACACTACAATTATTCCCTCTAAGCGGTTTCTGTTCAAATGAAAGTTCAAATCAAAGCAAGAAAAAGAAAGGAAAAATTTTATGAGCCACACCCAAAACTATGAAGATGGATCCTTTGGGGAACATAAACTAACAATCCAGTTCCTTCTACCAACTTTGAGCCACCAAGCTGATGGTTATTGCAATGTGACTTTAAAAGTAGTTCTTGCAAACAAAAGCTAAACTACCAAAATGATTAAGTGCTCCTCTAAATATTCTCCTGTTTGTTTGTGAACACAATAAAAAGGACAACCAGTACATCAAACTGTTACATCCCCCACTTAAAAGGGCATATACATTGTTTGAGCTTTCTCACCTGCTTCCTAATGATGTTTTTGTAGATATTTGAGGAAAACAATGAAGCAGAAGACAGCAGGGCCGAGTCCATGGAGGACATGACAGCTGCAGCTACAGCGCCAATGCCGATGACTGAGATGTAGGTAGGCGTGAGGTACTGCAGAGCAATGGGGAGGATGGATCCTACCTGTCCACGGTCATATGGAGTGGGCAAACCATATGCAGTTGAGTTCCAGTCTGGGAGGATTTCAAGGAGAATATTGGATTTAGGAATTTCAGAAGACAGTAATTAATAATAGAAAGCTTAACTCAGTGGTAAAATGCTTGTTTCCAATGGAGAAACATAAGGCACAAAGCCAGGAGAAACTTATGTCAGAATTTTCCAGAGGTGTAACTTCAGAAGGTGTACCTGTTGATGCTGCCACAGCCCCAACTAGCACAGATGGGATACCCAGCACCAGGCAGCAGGCTGAAGAAGCAAAGCAGGTCACTTGAGCCTGGGTGTAAGATGAAGCGGACAGGATTCTTTGGTAGAACGCCTGGTAGGCCAAGCCGCCCAATGCCTGGCACAAAAACAAGGTTCAAGCATGTTGACTGGGAAATGTTGACAGAAATACAGGACAAGAACAATTGTTATGCTTGGCTGTTTTCTCACTAAATGAAAAAAGTCTGTTTAATTGAATGGCAGGGCTAAATTTGATTTAGCTTTTCTAATGGAAGATAATGACTTTTAGCTTTCTCTGTGTATATGTTTGGTTATGACAACGTCCCGAGTTTCACTCACCAGCAGCATGAAGTCATCAAACCACTTGCCGGCCTCATTGAGCTCAACAGTGCCCACCCAGGGAGCCTGAAAGGTCTCATTGTATGCAGTCAGTGAGATGTCTACTGAGTGAGGGTTGGTCAACAGGAAAGGAACACACACCCACTGTAAACACAAGGACACAGTTAATCTGATTAAAAGCCCAGTAGGGGAAGTTTTCAGTTCAGATTTTTGCAATCAAAATGTGGAAAAAAAAGAAAAAAACCTGCAAATGTAACTAAGTGAAACACAGTAGTCTTAGGCTAAGTCTCAGTTCTATCTTTTACCCTTTCCCCTAGCCCTAGCCCTATCCCTATCCCTATCCCTATCCCTCAGCCCCCCAGTGGAGGGGTAAGTGTCAAGTGGTGAAAATGTTCCCTAAGAAATGGGATACCACTACACCATGACGACGTCATCAAGTGATTGTTTCCAAGATGCTGTTGTCATCAGCTGTGCTACTTTCTGTTGTCTGGGCATTCGGTATATCTCCCATTTTTTGTATGTGTGGCCGGAGGTTCTTTTCCTCCAGGCCACGACATGGCGCTGTGGTGCCAGAGTGTCACGTGTTGACAAATTGGCAATACAGCGCAGGTCAAGATCTCCTCCTCCTCTGGCTTTCTATCTGGCTGTGGTGGTGCGACAGCAGTGTGATCTGTTTCCATCAAAAAGGTAAGTCTCGCTACCAGATCCTTATCCACTCAGTTTTCGTGTGTTAAGCAGTTTCTCACTCGTAGCTGAGCTGATCACTCATGTGGGGTGAGACTGGCGCACCGCAGGATTGTTTACATGTGATGCTGCAGATCTGTGGTGAGTTCGCACTGTCTGTGATGTTCTGGTGTGTCATGATGGCCTTTTGCTGATTAGGGTGTGTGTGTGATTTTAATCATGCTGCAGACAGTCTTTCAGCTCCCTCTGTCCCCTCTGCTCTGCGCTGATGCTGTGGCAGCGGTATGTATGGGTATAATTGTCGCCATAAATCTGCATCATCTGCTTCACCCTACACTACCTTTGAGTGCTGCGAGGGGCCTCCAACTGGAAGTGGTTGGCCCTACTTTCTGGGCCCACCTTAGTGTTGTATTTTAACTTTTTATTCTGTGTGCAGGTGCTGTGGGCCTGAGGCACCATTCCCTTCCCTGGTGGTGTTTCTTTCTTCACGAGTGTTCATTTGGGGTGCAGTGCACAGGTGGTTTGGTTTGAAAGTTTTCTCCTTTTTGTTTAAATGCTGCTATGGCCCATTTTCACCTCCTGCACTTGAGCTGGTAGCTTAGTGATTTTAAATAAGATTTAGATTTATTTTGCATTTTGTTCAAATAAAAGTTGTTTTGTAACTTGAACAGTCTCTGCCGAGTGGTGAACGAATTTGTGTGCCTAACCAGCGTGTTCCTGGTTAGCGGTTTCCCAGGGGCAGCATTCCCCCTGGTTGGCGTTGTCAGCAACATATTTCTGCACTTTATGCTTTCATCGCACCACATTCTGGCGTTGTCGGCAGGATATTTCTGCACTTTACGCTTTCATCACGCCACATATGCTTGTTGGCTAGTCACCTTTCCTGCTAACCACACCTCTTTTATGAATGCTCTGCATCGAAAGTAGAAATTTTTTGTTTGTTTTCATTAGCCAAATGCATTCCATTACACGGGTCAGATACAAGTTGTCTATGAGATACATAGTTTTATTTATTTATTTTTTTCAAATGTAGATATAAATACAGACTATAGTAGTAATTGTATAAAAACTTTAATGCTGTGTAAACTGCATAAACGGGAACTGCTGTCCCTTGAACGCTGTTTTGCAGACATTGTATTCACAACATGGGAATTGCACGTGTAACTTCTTTATGTAATTATAACTTAATAGAGGCTTTTTAACAGAAATTAGTACAAGAACAGGAACGCAAACAATAAACTCCTCTTTTTCTGCTCTGTAGTGGATAAGTGCCCTTGTGTGTTCTGGTGTCCCTGGTTAAAACATATGATACAATTTAGCACTGTGCACAAAAGTAAAGGAAATGCTACAACATATAGATTGTCACTGAAAGAAAACAGCAACAGTGGTTTTATTCATTCATATATCAAACCAGCAGTTCAGCAAATGCTAGCCTTTTGTGCGAATCGTAGCAAACTTTCACAGAGCAGAAAATACTATCATAAAATAAAACGCCATAATTTCAGTCTTGTTATTGAATCGTATTTATTGCTAAAAATACTTAAATTTGTAAACCTCTTCTTCAGCATTGGTAGACATGTTGCCGGTGAACGCGCTGTACAGGAACTAGTAATTGGCAGCTGTACGCTTCTACCCCTTCTTCAATGAAGTGTGGTCCTGGAAAATCTTCACTTTAAGGGGTGTGTAGCCCTCACCCTTCCCCCTTAGCCTTTGTCCAAAGGAGAATTTGGATACCCCTTCCCCCCACATGATTGCGCAAAATGAAGGGATAGGGCTAAGTGGAAGGGGGAAGGGGGAGAAGTGAGAATCACCCTTAATTTCATGTTTATAATCCAGTAATTAGTCTTGACCGATACATTGTTCCACACTTTTTTTTTTTTTTAAAGAAATATATATTGGCATGTTCTCCTAGACTTTACTTTAAACTTTTCTTTTGGATGAAGAATGAGTTTTTGGCTGATTATCAAACTTGTATAACATGGGTCAAAAGAGTTACTTCATTAGCTTTAGCTTGACAAGCTAGCAAATGTAAGGCTGATGTAGCTTAGCACATAACATCTCCTATCAGTCCAAACTGTGCTGCAAAAGAAGTTTGGAGAATAGCTGGGAGAATAGCTGGCACTGAAGTCAGTTGTGAAAACATGTATGTAGAATAAACTGTGATCATTTTAATCCAGTTAGTGATTACAGCCTGTATGAACATTGAGCTAACAATGCTATAGCTGCTGTATTAGAAGTTATTTCCACCTGCTGGAGCTACTTGCTTAAGCATTACTACATTCCTATTCAGCTCTCAATTATTGAGCCTTTAGAGTAGCTCTGTCACAAAGACGAGCAGAGAAACCTGAACTGTACAAGTTGTCAAGCAGATTTATATAAAGAAATTAAAGATCTAACGCACTCTGATAAGTCTTTGTTTCCTTTTCTGGATGGCATCCACCCCCAACCACCCCCCACCCCACCCCGCACCACACACACAGCAGGTAATTTAACCAGCATGCATTGTGATGAAGTTACCTTGGGACCTTATGAAATTGTATCCCTTCATAATACTGTCATCCATGTCTATCTTTTCTTTTGTGTGAGTAATCTGATAGGCTACATGCTTGACATAGAAAAGTGACGCTTTAAAGTTGCAAGATACTGACGTAAACATGCCCCTATGTGAATAAGCCAGGAGATGTTTACGCACCAGGCTGACAAAGATGAGAATGAGCTGGATGACATCTGTGTAGGCCACAGAGTACAGTCCCCCCAGCAGTGTGTAGACTATGGCCACCACTGAGGAAATGATAATGGAGTAGACGTAGGGGAGGTCCAGGATCACACTCATAGTCCCACCTGGAACAAGACAGCAGAGCAATGAGTATTGAAAAGACTGAGCAGTTTACAGCAAGTTGATTAATTCACAAATACATGCAGATAATTACTGTCAGTGTTTGATTAACGTAATTATTAGGGTCTCAGTCTCTCTCACTCATACAGACCCACATTCGTTCATCCACTTACATGTTCATAAGATTTAAAAAGAAACATGACATTGTTATAACTGTTCATTAGGGATACACCGATCCACATTTCGGGAATTCTAATCCAATACCGATATCTGAAATTTGAATATCTGCCGATACCAATATTTGCCAATATCAAATCTGTTTATGTGAACATTATTGTGGTTATTATTGCTGTTATAACGGTGTAAGATTTCATTAGGTTGTAATAAATTACCCATCCTTTCTGAAGTTACCTCACCAAAACAAATATAACATTACAGATCTAACAATTTCAACAAGTTTTATTTTGATTCAGCACATTTTACCTAAATACAACTATAAATGTGTGGTTTTGAAACAAAGATCTAGCTTTTAGTGTAATAAAAAATGTCACATTTTAACATTCAAGGCATTTATTTCTTTAAAAACATGTCCGAAGCATGTTATCAAACACATCTGCACTAGCTTGACTAGTGTGGTATCGGCTGTGGTATCAGTACACTTTTATTAATACCATGTTCGAGTACACACACTTGGTATTGAGCCAATTATGATACTGGTATCGGTGCATCCCTACTGTTCATTTAATAAAATGCAGTATTGACACTCAGATTTTATGAACAAAAAAACAACAGATGATATATGAATAACTAAGACCAAAAAAAAAATTATAATTTAAACCTAGGTGACTATTATTTAAACCTTTCAGGTGCATCAAAAAATTCACGTGAAGCATAAGGCCAACAAAAAAGCAAAATGATAATATGGCTAAAACGCTTAATACAGGCAGACACAATTCATTAGTGATGACTCCAAAACATTGTTTTTTTAACCATCTTCGGTGATTTATCACAGTTTTAATATAGATGTTTCTAGTTTTAAAAAAAAATCAAGATGGTACAGAAAACTGTCTGTAAATCATGAAAGCATAATAAAAAAAAAAACCAACTTGATAAAGACATCTGTTACTTAAACAAGGCAAGCAAAACATCGCTACCTTCACCGTCTCTTCTCCCACATTGCCAAGGATCTCCCTGCCGCAGCCTGCAGCCACACCACAACAATGCCCTTAAACAGAGAAGTGTCAGATTGGCACCATCGATCTCCACTCACCCCCCTGCTGTCTTCTAGCCCCCACCCCAGTGCTCCCACCACTTCCTTATCTCAACTTTCTGACTTTAAACCACCTTGCAGATACATATCTTTTGCTGTTTGACCATTTTTTTTTTTTTACATTAAAATCTAATTATTGTGGAGGTTTTCTGAAATTAACTAAATTTCCCACCTACTTCCCCATTGTTGTATCATCTAAAATAAACTGTTGAGGAATTTCTCCTTTTCAGAAAGACTTTTATACAAAGAGTAAAATTAAGACTATATAATTTATAGTTTACATTATAGATGCATTTGTGCTCTGTCCGTTACGTAATTTAGTACTGAGTGGTTTATACATGTATATAGTATTTTTTCCACCTTTTTTTTTTTCGAGCCTGCACACTGTGGCTTGGGGTAGAAAGCCTTGGGTTAAACCAAAGAGACTTGTCTTTGCCAGCTGATATCCAAACCTGGACTCTATGTGTCAATGCACCTCTAAACGTACGAGGATCTTGGTGTTGTTTGTTCGGTTACTTATCATATGGTGGGACATTACGTAACATAATCACTATATCGTAAATAATTCCTGGGTGGTCTGTTTTCCAAATATAGTACTTGACCTGATCGGTGCCGTGCTGAGCTGTGCTGTTCCTCTACATGCTAAACTTAGCAAGAGGAAAGGTGGAATGATATTCAAGGGCTTCTAGGGCTTAATGGGCAGCACCAGGGATGGACCTACATACCCCCTGTGTTGTTTTTAGATTCTTGCCCCACTTACACACACACACACACGCACACGCACACACACACACACACACACACACACACACACACACACACACACACACACACACACACACACACACACACACTCCCTTCATAATTGTACTCTCTAATTAATTTTGTCTTGGCAGAAATTTGACCAGGGCTATAAGCTCTTGGTTGCACCCTGATACATGATAGTTCACAAAAAGTGTGTTTTATAAATTAAATCCTTTTTGGCACTGATTTACCACCACACAGTCATACACCCCCTCAAGCAGACCGTCAGCTCTGTTAAAACTACACAAACAGTCTCCCGGCAACGCTCAAGTGGTTGAAATGCTCAGCGCAGCCTGTTGGGTGTCAAGTGTTTCTGTGCGTGTCTATTTGATGCCAAGTGGATGTCAGGGATGTCTGCTTAACTGCCCAAAAACAACGTCAGGAGGTTTTACTAAGAAGTGAGGTGTCCCCTGGTGCTATATTTATTTAACTGGTTTAGACAACCATGACAGAAACATTTCTGCCTCCCTACCAATATTTTTGCAGTGAGTCAGCAAAACCTAAATGGACCCAACACTGTCAATAAACTTTTTGTAAATCTGTTAAAAAAAATGTATGATGATTTGCACAGGTCATTTATCTCTGTCAGAGTTATAGTTGTGGAATAAACTTTAGAAAAAAGTCTGATGGAACAACAATCAACAAGTTGCTCAATGCTTAACCCTCTATTTTTTCAAACAACATTGGTAAATGAAATAGCATTGAAAACACTGCATTCACATATTTGTTCACACAAGCACACGAACACCCACACATTTTTATTAACTGAGGACATAACAAAAGAGTAATGTTATGACATACAGTAGCATACATAACAATGGATTCATCAACATGAATCTGGCCAAAATTTTCACACTACAAACTAACAACTATTGAAATATCTATACTCCTACTACTGTAGTACTAATCAGCAGCTATGGTTATTTTTAGGGACTGAACGTTGTTGTGTGTATGCTAACGGCTAACATATGGTTTTCAGCAGAGCCACAAAGACAGATGTGAAACAACAGTAATGTTTTTTTTTATTTCAAGCTATTTGCTAAACAAGTCTTATGTGCTATATATAAAAAATATGACTTAAGATTCTTACACGTTTCAAAGAAGTGGTAACTAAAAGCAATTTCAGTCTCAGGTTATCTAATGAGATGTGAGGGTGCTTTTAGCAAGTGAGCCAATTATTCTAAAGTTACCTTAATTACTTTACTGAAAATACTAAACTAAGTTGAGAAGTTTGAATAATGATAACAACTATTTTACAATTATTGTTCAATGATCACTTCACAAACTGCTGAAAGATCAAGTCAAAGAATCTCAGACAAAAATATATAGAACTACTGCCATAGGTTAGGAACAGTTAGCTTTTGTAATGTTAGCATCATTACGTACATCTGCTTGTGTTTAAAAACATGTTTGTTTGTGTCAGCTTCAAGATGCAGAGCGAGTGTGACATAAATTTTGGATAATGCACATTTTGGATAATGTGTGATATGGATAATGGGACATATCACACAAAAATTGTTATTTGAAGAAATCGGTATGTATATAATGATCTACTAATCAGCTTAATGCTAATGAAATGACATCTAAGAGGCTAACTGTTATTTAAAAATTGTATTGGGTTTGATTAATAACAATTAAACAAAATACAGCTATGTATAAGCCATTCTTCTCTACAATCTATCTATCTATTCATCTATATATACATATAAATATATATATATATATATATATATATATATATATATATATATATATATATATATATATATATATATATATATATATATATATATGTACACATACATATATATATATATATATATATATATATATATATATATATATATATATATATATATATATATATATATATATATATATATATATATATATATATATGTATGTGTACACACAGAAAAAGTAAACCCAAAACTTCTTCTGCTAATGTACCAATCATGTTCATGAGGACAGGAATCTTGAGAACGCTATGCTTTAGCATTAATGATAGCCATGCCTAATGTTTGGAATTGTGTCAGAGGATCTGAATGGTTTGCACCTTTGCTGCTGCTTGAAAATCTTACATTTTCACAACTTTTCTCAGCCAACAACGTTGACAGAGTGATGCAATAGCAATGTCACCCTATTTAAAATCAAGAGGCCAAAATATCTACTGAAGAATCCTGATACGGAATACGGATATGAACATGATAACATGCGTGTAGATACTGAATGGCTACCATGCTAATTAGCTAACTAAGACTAGTTAGAGGCTGTGAACTATGTCTGCAATTCTTTGAATTGGAATAACAGGATTGGTTACTGTCACAGTATGACTACATACACTGAAAAACCAATAGCCTAGCTGCGCCTAGTTGATTAGAATCTAGTTGGATGAAGAGGTTGTCAAATTTTTTAAAGTCATGAAAAAAATACTTCTTTGTGATATCTACCTTATTGTGCACTCGTTGTATGCTGAAGCTAAACTTAATATAATATGTTTGAAGGAGTTTACTGTTAAAGGTGTTGCTAGTAGTGATTTAATCCAACTGCTCCCTTTGAGTAGTTTATACCACTTCATGGTAGCCTTGGTGCCAAAAAGCACCATACGACAATGCCCAGC
Source organism: Telmatherina bonti (assembly GCF_933228915.1). Taxonomy (NCBI): domain Eukaryota; kingdom Metazoa; phylum Chordata; class Actinopteri; order Atheriniformes; family Telmatherinidae; genus Telmatherina; species Telmatherina bonti. The sequence continues at coordinate 11,671,969 of NC_136621.1, forward strand.
TGATTTTACACTCTGGTAGCACATTATGTACCCTTATCTATTCATGTCTGAATAATTTCACGAGTATGTGTGACCACCCAATATCGTGTTACACTACTCTACAGTGTGTAGTAACTTACCAAGACTGACAAGTGTGCGTGCCACCCACAGCACATCAGCCACAAGTGCGGGAAAGATCAGCGCACTGCTCAGGACGTTCCCATACTTCTTCTGGAACGGGTCCATCATTGTCACGTACTGGTTCTCTCTCATAGGCTTGGCAAAGAAAAAGCCACCTGCAGAAGGAAGATGGTAGAACAAGATGTGATTCCCTTTGTGGAAATCATGAAGCCATCAGCTTTAAGACATATCATTTGAAATGCCACATGAGAAGGAAAGGAAGAGGGTGAGAGAGAATGAGAGGGCAAGTGTGTGAACAATTGTGAAAACAAGTGTTCTCTACAGATAACACAATAAACACCTTGAGCTGAACTCATGGGTCTACTTGGTCAACAATGGACAAGAGCAGAACGGGGAATGTAATATTTCCTGATCAGAGAGACCAGACTTTCCAGTTCCTAATGCGCTAACACCATGCAGGTCATTTTGACAGTGGGTCCACGTTACTGATGTATTTCACTTTTTCCAAAAGGTTTATATACGAACCACAGAGTTTGTTACCACGTTCAGGGTTAGGTTATCTTAGCTTCAGAGGGAACTGATTTCTGCACCTGTTGCCTTGAATCACAATCCTAAACGCATTTCTCATGGAACTATTTTTAACATGAGCGACACTCTTATTGGTGTGCAGAGTCAAATGGGGGTAGGGGTGAAAGGGAGATGCACCGCCGGTCAACAACGCCTCAGCTGAAGACTGAAGTCACTGAGGTTAATTTAAAACTTATATACACTGAAGAATCACATAACTTGTCTTTCTGAAGTGATTTTTGACTCATGTTAGGGTTAAATGACAATTTCAAAGACCTTTGCTATAATATTGTCGCTGAGTTAGTGTCCTAGGACCCTTTTTCCACAGGACTTTCAGAAGTTGATAAAGTTTTGGGGTAAGGATAGGAAGGGGCTTTAAAAAAATATCATATGCAAACAAAAACATTTTTCTACTAAATAATGAGTTTTGACCAATTTACATCTGATTCTATGTCAGTATGCATTATTAAGAAAACGTGCAAATAGCTCATATTATTGTTAGATGATTACTTGCAATATATAATCAATAATTGCAACATATAGTATGGATCTAAACTGTGTGAAAAATGGCCACATTCCACTTCTGCACCATTGTGTGCTCATTAGCTGTAGGACAGGGATCCTCAATTCTAGATATTGCATTTGATATTGCATGTTAAGATGTGCAGAGCATAATCTCAAGCTCTACACTGCGTCTGCGTGTTGCTGCAGGGAAACTTCTAAACCCTGCAGAGCAGAGGATTTTGCAGCAGAGAATGCAGCCTTCATGAACAAACCTGTGCAAGACTGAGATTTTACTGACGTTAGATGTCAACAGTCGTCTATTTTACATACACAGCCATTAAGATAAAAGTCACCAGTGAGGAAGTGGTGAACATTGTTAACATGCTGGTCAAGACAAACCCTTTCTATATGCTCTATGTTGATATATTCTATGTTGATTTGTCTTTCCTGTCGTCTCCACCCCAACCAATTGAGGCAGATGGCTGCCCTCCCTGAGCCGGGTTCTGCCGGAGTTTTTTCCTTCCCACTGTCGCCGCGTGCATGCTCAGGATGGGGGATTAGATCCAAGTCATGACTCGATGCAATCAGTTGGTTTCTATTATAGGATATGTATGAATTGGCTCAAAATTATGTGTATGTTGATTCGTGTATGTAAAGTGCCCTGTGACAACATTGTTGTGAAGTGGCGCTATACAAATAAAGTTGAATTGAATTGAATTGAATTGCTACTCACCCAGGAAGAAGGTCAACACATAAGGTACAGGCATGAGTGCCCAAACTGCACCTAGTGTTGGGTTGTATGTTGCCTCAGCTATACCCAGGATGAAACCTCCGCCCACCCATGTAGCTGCAGAAATAAAAGATAAACAGGCTTTAATAACATGCATTCCACAGAGTTTCTTGCTTGGAGACACACCAGACAACGCTTCTGCTTCCTCACCAGTAAGCGTGAAGATTCCCACAAGAAGATTGATGTTGCGTCCAGCCAGCAGCGTTATCTCCATGCCATCTCCTGAGCACTTTTTCTCTTCCTTCTTGGAACGCATGGATGCCCAGATGCCCGTGCCCAGAATCAACAAGTAGAACGCCGCCATCACCACCAAGCCGGGCACATTGAGGGCCATTATGAACTACTTTTGTTTCTGTTTCCTGTTGAGAGACAGAATAAAACAAGACATTAGAATTTGAGTTAAATGCATCTACAGAAACAAATACATCAACAACGGTTTGCAATGCAAAAAACAGTACAACGCAAAGAAAACATGGCTTTCTCATTAATGGTGTGAAATACTTGCAGGACTGCAGAGCAAGGGGGCAGGGAAGGGAGATTTGCACAAACTGAAGTGCAAACTATAATTCTGGCAAAATGCTACATTGATAATCTGCTGAAAGCTATGAAGAGCAAAAGATTTTAAAAATGAGAAAGAGAGGACAGATTTCTACAAATAAAAAAGAGGTTTTTGGTGGTGAAAAAGAGATTCTGGATGTCTTTTCACAGAAAAGAGAATGATTGGAGGGCTACAGAGGAGAAAAGAAAGAGGACAGAAGCAGCAGCATCTCAGATGACATGCCTCTGCTTGTTCGCAAGATGAGGAAGAAAAAGATAAGTTGGGGTGGGAGATTGGGGGGGGGGCAAAAATTGGATGAGGGATGTAGAGTCGAAAGGGGTCTCACCATAATACTTGGCGGCACTGACAAAGATGGCGGACAGATGTTGTCCCCCATCTTCAGTGGTTGGGCAGCCCTAGTTTGGACCCCAAACATTGGGAAGTGAACACATCTCAAAGCCAAGTTAGTTTGTACAAATGTGTGTGTGTGTGTGTGTGTTTGTGTGTGCATATAGGCTATAACCGTGCAGTGAGAGGGTAACTTCTGTAAAACTAAAAACTAAAAATAATAAGCACGCTGGAAGATGTAAGAGAGAACCCCCCCCCAAACCTTCAACATCACTAAAATGCGCGAGTCGTTCAACGACTGCTATGCGGCTCCAGATTCTCTTTCTGTGTGTGTAATCCAGGTTTTCTTTCCCAGTCTCTTGTAATTACGATGGTGTTTATGCTCAATGCTTTCGCTTTGTCACTCCCCCTACTAATCTGCTTCCATCCTCCTACTCACCCTCCCCACATGTAGATGCACTGCCACTGCTACACTGCCAGATTTTCCCCTTGAGCTTCCGTTACCCAGGGGTCCATTTTTGCACTGCTGTATGTCGGTTTTAACCCTACTTGTGTTTGCAGTCTTGAAATTGATTATTGTCTAGATCAACCTTTCTCTCTTCATGTGTCATGCATGTGGGTCCACATATCTGACAATGAAGCAGTTTCTGATCAAAACATGTTTATTATAGACAGATCTTATAATAAACAGCCATTTTCATGACTAATAAAAATGGCTTATGGTGTTCTCAAAACTTTATGATTTGGTTTTTTTTCCATGCATCATTGAGGATTTCCCCACACTATTCCTCTTTCAGTTTAGATTAGATTAACTCTTCTAAATATCCACTAACTTTCTGTTTTTAATTTTGATGGAATCGGTTCAGCGACCTGCTTATTAGCCTGTTAGTGGCTGGTCCTGGTGTACCTTTATGAAGATATATGACTAACTAAACATTTAGTTCCCCTGCAGAACAAAGTCTGAGCATGTCATGCTAACAGCTGACATGTTGCGGCTTTTGTCAGCACCCGATGACGTAATCTTCTTTATCTGTGTCCAGCTGACAGATGACAAGCACAAGAATCTCCTATCTTTGCTCAGAAGAAAGATCTCTGGACATGACTGCTTTCTCTGTTTGAAAATTCCTCACATTGCTCTCATTCATGCAGGTGCATGAGCACTTCTTGGCACTGGGACTCCTGCTTTCTACGAATAGTCACCTAACTGAGTCACACACTTCATCTCCCTGCCTCTCAGTACTTTTCCGTTCTGACTGACTCTCGCGGCCTGCCTCCTCCACATCTCCATCCCCAGCTGCTTTCTGATGCAGAGAGCGCATTCACAGACGCTATCACAGGAAGACGAGCTGAATGAGTTAAAGATGGAAGAGGCGACTAAAGACTTAAAAAACACACTTTAGGGTCATGTAAGGCCAACCAAAGAAGAAGACCTGCAGTGGATTTCTGCCTGTCAGGGAGCTGCTAACATTAAAGTTCATTTGAGGTGTTGAGGGTGAAGCCGTGTGAATCAGACCTCAGTGAGGATGACTGGTTAGGACAAATGGGAATGACTTAATTGATTCAGCCAGAGGAGAGGATTCAGGGTGACAGCAAGGAAATAGATTTAAATAAAGGAACATAACGCAAATTAAATTATACCCACATCTTGTTATGCAGACAAAACGTTACAGAGCAGTTAATGAAACTCTTCACATCGCATACAGTCAAAAGTCAGGTAGTTTGCACCACATATCCAAAGAGAAACAGTTTCTAAAAAAACACAAATAACTTTTAAAACAACAGTTTAAGTGAATTAAGTTCCAGTTTGATTTGTCTAAATCCAACATACACGACAGTTTGACCATGATTTCAGTCCGTGGTACTTCTCCACTCCGTGACACGACGGAGTGGAAAATTACAGTCTCTGATAGGGAAGCCAGAAAACAAAGATAGGCAGTTATGGTCCAACAAACCACCGGAGCAATTTTGGCTCCTCTGCCTCCTCAGATCTATTTTTCTAGGATAGAGGCATGCACCCTCACTTAGTGAGTCCCAAGCTGAGCATGTTTACAGAGAGTCTGTGCATGCACACATCGTGGACAGCTTTTAGGCCAAACAAAATCACCCAACAAAGGTGTTACATGTAGAAAGCATCATGACAAAAACAATGCACACATTCTGTGAATACATACCTAGAGTAAAGAGTGAGTCAGATCTTAGTGATGATGTGAAGAGAAGACAGAAGTTTGTCTCACAGGTGATAAATTCAGTCCAGGAGGAGAAAGAGTCATTCAAAACTTGTCCAAAGTGTTGAGGAAGTGAGAGAGCGGCAAGAGTCTGGTGTCAACACACAAAAGAAAGTAAAGAAAAGCCTGCAACAACTTTCATTCAAGAAAACAAGACCACTTGAAATGAGCCTTTTCTCCTTAAAGAAAGTGTTCTGCAGTGAGGAGAGGGACCTGATGTGCAAAGCTCATGAGGCAGCTTCAGTGAGGAGGATGGAAGGCTCTAGAATCGGTCCTCCGGCTTCCCCAGTTTTAAAGCTCACATGGTGGGAGGGGACTGATGGTATACAGGAAAAAAAAAAGGCAAAGGAAGCTGCCACTACTGCCACCTGATTGGTGCATCAGAGCTCTTGTCTGCAGCCAATTAGCTGTTCCCAGAATGCAGGGGGCAGCCCCTCCCGCACTGGTACACACGAGGATGGTTTTAAGTGTTATGGCCACACTGGCAACTCAAACAGCACTCGATCAGCACATTTCTGAGCATAATTTCCATTTTACTTCCCACCCAGCTGGTAAATCGACTCCCTCCTATTCTCTCTTTTCATTGGTTTTAATGTTTTATCAGGGATGATTCACTTCGATTTTATCTACCACCTACCTGCTGGGTTTCACAGAAACCATCCAGCCAGCGTGGCAAATGCCACCAGGACCCTCACACTCCCACAGCAAAGGGAGACAAACGTCTCTCTCTCCCAACTGCTTTTTATTTTTGTCCTCAGGTTTCTTGGTGTTTGTACATGAGTGAGTGTGGCTGTAGATGCAGAGCAACAGCCTCCTCGCCCAGGACTTCTACAAAGCTTTTCTTGTTCTGTCCATGTGGTTTTCGTGTATCAGGCATTTAGCAAATTGCATGGGGACGCCAAGCAGAGCTGATCGGGCCAAAAAACACTGCGGTGAAGAAACAGACAGAAGATTTGATTAAAGCTGGATGGAAAAAACAAGACTTATGCTTGTTAAGGAGAGGTACAGGACATGGTCAAAACAACATCAACATAAATATTATGATTGTTTTGAAATACTTTAGTATCTCATAAAAATGACATTGCATTTGAAAGGTGTAATGTGCTCATTCCTGCTACCTTGCACAGCAACATGGCAGCATGCCAGCGGGGCGCTCCTAAAACATAGAAACAAAATACACCAATATATCTGAAACAAACCAAAGAAACTAACAACTAAAAGACATTTAAAGATTAAAATTCTCTAATAGGAATTAAAAGGCTAAAATAGATGAAAAGACCATTCTCATGCTGTGCTGGAAGCCAGTTTGTTTCAAAGGCTTCCAGACTGGTGGTCCAGTTTGATCTTGGAGTGGAGCTCATTCACCGTAACACAAAGGAAAAACCAGTCAGGAAAGTTTTTTCCTTTGTGTTACGGTTGATAAAAAAAAGCTCACAGGAAATCTCAGTGTCGGCTTTTGACTTCATCTCCTGTCTGATCTCATCTGCTTATTTGCAAGTTTTTCTGTCTGTTTAAGTTTCAACAGAGAAGCAGAAGCTGAATCTTTAACGTCCCTTCCTGAAGCTCAGTGAGTCTCAACGCTGACAAATGCAAAGAAGTTTGCATGACATGATCCTGAGCTTCCATCTTGTTTGGCTATTTTGTGTGTGTCTAGCAGGTGTTTTGCATTTATTTCTTTAATCATGTTGAGTCCTTTTTCTCTGCTTCCATCTCACTGAATGGCAGGATTCCTGCCGACCTCCTCCTCTGCTGTTACAATTAAAACGCTTGCAAGGTTTTACCACTGGGACTGGGACATTAGTTCAGCTTGTGACAGGAACTAACTAATCTTAATCAGAAATATAGCAGTCAAAAGAGGAAGAGTATTTATCTGGATTGAAGAAGCCCTTATTCACCCTAAATGGGACCAGGCAGGTTGTACCTGCTGAGCACAAATACTGATGACATCCAGGGTATCACAGGATAAAATGTTTCCAACAGGCACAGAAAAGCACAAAGAAACAGAAATAAGAATATGAAAGAAAACAAACTCTTTGTTTTCAGGCAGGTAATTACACACATGCTTTTCATCAGAGGACCAGAATACTTCTGTGAACTCATGACAAAAATGCATCTTTAGTGCAACACATGACAGCACTGAGAAACCTTTTGGTCTGTATGTTGAAAGAAATGTGTCTGGTTTACAAGTAATGCTTCAAAATGAATAAAGATATATTATAATAAATGTAAACAAACTGAAAGAGACCCTGTTTCACTTCCTGCCTTTGGTTCTGCTGTTATCTGGAAAATGTATATTATAATGAAATGTACTCACATGGCAATTTTCTGGTCATGTCGACCACTGAGCGCTCTTTACGCTACATGTCATAATCACACACATTCATACAGAACTTCTACATGTTTTTTTATATACCAAGTGGTCCATCACACATGTTCACACCCTGATAGACACATCGAGAGGTAATGAGGGGCTCAGCCTTTCCCAATCCGTCCTGATTAAAAAGTGCAAGAAATGCATTTTAACCCTTTAAGGCCCAATCCTAGTAAAAAAAAAAAAAAAAGGGAAAAAAAGTCAATTTATTTCTTTTATTTTTTAGCTGAAGTCTCTATTACCCTTTAATAAGTCAAAATGATTGAAGACTCTGGCTCATGGATCAGATTGTGTACAACACGGTTTTACCATGAGATGCAAAATATTTCTGGGTTAAAACAACACTGGGTAGGTTAAGATCAAAAGATCAACTCAACCGGTGCTAAGACATCTTTGAGTTGGCAGAAAATGTCCAACTTGATAATCTCTATGATCCAGATCCTCCACTTCCAGAGGATGGATGTGATCGACGCTGCTTGCTGCAGAACAGCTGCCAGACTGCAAGATGACAGGAAAGCAACAGGTTTGGATTTGTCAGTGGAAGAGCCACGGGCAATGCAAATGAATCTAGTAAATTCATTATGACAGCCGAACCAATCAGGAACAACATGTCATTAAACTGTTTTTTTATGCTCAAACTACACCTCAAATTTCAAAAGAGGAGGGACACTTGCATCTCAGAATGCAAAACAAGCACAGAAGTTTGGAACTGGACAGCGAAATATTATAATTCCATCCATCCATCCATCCATCCATCTTCTACCGCTTATCCGGGGTCGGGTCGTGGGGGCAGCAGCCTAAGCAGGGAAGCCCAGACTTTCCTCTTCCCAGCCACATTTGCCAACTCTGTGGGGGGGATCCCGAGGCGTTTCCAGGCCAGCCGAGAGATATAATCCCTCCAGCGTGTCCTGGGTCTCCTCTGGGGTCTCCTCCCAGAGGGACGTGCCCAGAACACCTCACCAGGGAGGCGTCCAGGAGGCATCCTGACCAGATGCCCGAGCCACCTCAACTAGTTCCTATTGATGTGGAGGAGCAGCGGCTCTACTCTGAGCCCCTCCTGGATGACCGAGCTCCTCACCCTATCTCTAAGGGAGAGCCCGGCCACCCTGCGGAGGAAACTCATTTCAGCCGCCTGTATACGAGATCTTGTTTTTTCAGTCACGACCCACAGCTCATGACCATAGCTGAGGGTAGGAACGTAGATCGACAGGTCGATCTTTGCCTTCTGGCTCAGCTCCTTCTTCACCACGACAGACCGGTGCAGATGCCGCACCGATCCGCTTGTCGATCTCACGCTCCATCCTTCCCTCACTTCCCGAGATAGTTAAACTCCTCCACTTGAGGCAGGACTTCACTTCCGACCTGGAGAGAGCAATCCACCCTATTCCGTCTGAGTAAATAGGGTGGATTCCAACCTTACAGTTAATATTTTCAACTGGTAACCAGTCAGTAAGATGACTGGAGATAAAACAAGAAGTCTGAGGAAATGGTTCCACAGAAAATCGATATGAGAGGACCCACATTTTCAGTCCTCCAGGCAGCGTTGTGGTAAAACTGGTCAAATTTTCTGGTTGAACTGCCCTGCCAGCAGGCCTCATCTATTCCCCACTGAAAATACCTGGTGCACCATCTGAAATCATCTAAAAAAACTCAAAAGAGAAAGCATTTAATGGCTGCAGAAGACAAGACAAACACAAGTCTCATGAATTTGTTGTTTAAAGAAAAAGGTGTGGGAAGACATTGCTTCATTACGGGATCATGTCAGTCCTCTGCTTTATTCCGGACGCAACATTTGGATCAACAACATGCTGAAGGAGGGAAACATCTGTGTCTGCTTACCCTCGGTGACACAGCCAGTCAGTTACGATGTGCACAGGCCCTCACGTTCTGAAAGGAGGTCTGCTGTCATCAAGCCAGAAAAATAAAAACACTGGTGTTACTGAGACACGATGGGGGTTCGGATTCACTTCATAAAAGGTTTGACACTTATTTTTAAACAGAAGTATATGCTAACTGTAGGTAGCCTAATACATATATCTAATGACACTGCTACAACAGTGAAAGTAAACAGCATTTCTTTGCATGGCCAATAAAACCGAGTGGACGGGCACTCAGTCAGAAAACAGGAATGATGGCTCTGCTCCATCTGTCAGTGCCTGCGAGCCATTACAGTTTCGGCCGGCTCAAGTTTTTGTAAGAGTGCCTGTGAGGTTCGCAGAGGAAAACAACTTCACTCTGGTGCTGTTTGTTTCCGTCTCTCTTTTCATATCTCAGCGTGTTCAGAACAAAACAGGGTGACTTCCTGGATGTTGAACGTAGGACAGAAAACAGCCTGAAATGTCCTGCAGTTGGTGATGTGTTCAGTCAGGTTTTATTTCTCCATGAGATGTTTGTTTTGCTTCTCATTATGAGCTAAAAAACAAAATACAAAAGTGAAAAGTGCAAAAATTCCCCATCTGTATCAGAATTTTATCCTCCACTCACAGTTTATATTGTATTCTTATTGACCTCTTATTGACAAATTGCAGTTTTGTGAGCAAATTTCTTCAGATCACAGAGATTAATTTTACACTCTAGCATGTTTTGATCTATCTTGTCTTGTGGAACAAGAGCAGGAATTACCTCCTCCTGGGATGAATCACTCTAACTGTTGTGTTGCATCATCCTCCAATTTACACAGTTTTTAATCATATTGCTGCAAGGTTGTTATTATTACAGTTTTTCAGAGAAATGTGTCTGTTGTTGTTATTGTCAAGATTTCAGCTGCTTCATGGTGCTTCATACATTTTCAGTAGCAGACCGATGTTGAATGCTGGCCAGCCAATCAGGAACAGACCTGATGTTGGGTAGTAGAAGCTACGCTTAAAGGTTATGATAATTAAAATAATAACAAAGGTAATGTCTCTGGGTGAATCTGTGGACTGTGAGTGAAAACGTTTTTCCGAGGTCCATGCGACTGCATTGTTTATGCTGACATGTTGGTTTCCCATGCTGGTTGAGGGCGGTAGTCTATCACAGCTAATTCTCACCAAGGGGAAGACTAAACCTTTGTTGGAGGCTCTTCTCATACCAAATTCTGACACCCTAACCAGTCACCAACTAAACGGCTGTAAAGTTTTTCAGAATGGTGCTACTTTAATGTTCCATAAACCTTTTGATTCTTAACTCATAAAGACCACAGACCGTATATGAAAGATCTTTTTATATACAATAATAAAGACCCAACCCATGAAAAAAAAATGTTAAGATAAGTCCATTTTTTAATATAGGCACTTTATTTGTGCTTTTTTGGGGGGGTGGATTTTTTTTTTTTTTTTTTTTTTTACCATTTATTACCATATCATATGTCAAACTTTTCATAGTGTAATCTTCTGCTTTCTGGTGTTCATTAAGGGGCAGAAGACAAAAATCAGACTGTGTTCAACAAGATTTTGAGCAAAATTTGAACCATAAAATAATGTCAAATGTCTCAGAAACTGTATGTGTGATAGATGTCAAGCAGGGTTCTTATGGGTTAAACTTTATCAAGTGTGCTTGTGGAGCCAAATTTTAGACTTGTATCCATTTTCTAAATACAGAGAAGGCAGTGAAAATCATTGCCACCTGTACTGGTGTTTGTTAAATAAAGAATATTATGCATAAATAAGCTCCGGATTAGTTGCATGTTGGAAAACATTCCAACATTTCTGGTACTAACTTGTTGTTCTTAACACATGCATCACATGGGACCTTGAAAAACAAATTCACTGGCTATATTAATTTACTTTGACATGGGTTATTGATGTGGAGGGGGTTACATTAGGCTGTTTACATTTATCATTTGAAACATCAGTATCTGATTTTAAGATAGAAAAACTCTATGCTATGTTCATGTCTCGTTCAAAATAAACATTCTTGTCAAATTCTTATCTTATATTTGGGTGTTCAATGTATGATGAACAGAGCAGTTTGTCCGAGTGCTTGGAGGAGCAAATACTTGTGAGGCTAAAAAAAAAGCTTTAAGCTGATCTCTATCTGCCAGCATTTTGTTGACATATGTAGGAAATCATAGATGCATGCATTGCAACAGACCACAGCGAATTTTTTTAGGTATTTTATCCACTTCATCAGAGCAATAAACATCAGAAAAGTTACATCAAGATCTATGGTTTTTTGCCCATTTGGCTCTGCACTCATCCATGGCACGCATCTGCTTTCCATGTTTTTCCACTAAAGAGTTGCCCCTAACATAATAAGATGGGCACAGTACTCCAAAATGTGCATGTATGTATTACTGTGAGGACCCAGATGTTCCACCACACAAAGGAGCTGTGAACAAAAACCCGTTTATTTGAGGAAGAGGAATGAGAGACGAAACTAAGGAACAGAGGATCAATCCAGGTGAATGAGCAGCTGTGAGAGTCCAGGCTCCAGAGACAGGGTCAGGATGGAGGCAAGAGGTCAAGATTATGATGAAGTATTTATTCAGGACGATAGGCGAGGCTCGGGGATCCAAAGACAAGACAAGGGTCTGTGTCCAGAAAATCCAAGAGGCTAAAGGTGTCCGTTGTAGGAGAGGAGAGGAGAGGAATCTGTGTTTGTAAAGCGGTAGGTCGGCAACTGGAGACAATCCGTAGAACGCTGGACAACAACAAGACATTGGTCTGATGATAATCCGGCAAATGGGAAGAGACTGGAGAGTGTTTAAGTCAGGGGTCACCAACTCCAGTCCTGAAGGGCTACCATCCTGCAGGTTTTATTGTTTTCCAGGTACAACACACCTGACCCAAACCAATGGCTCATTAACAGGCAGGTGCAGAAGATGACAACAAGTTCTTGGAGAACCTTTTCACTTGGATCAAATGTTTTGTACAAGGGAAACACTAAAACCTGCAGGATGGTAGCCCTCAAGGACTGGAGTTGGTGACCCCTGGTTTAAGTCATGAAAAATAGGCAGAAGACCAGGTGAACTGCATGAGACTGATGAGCAAAGCAGAGGCAATCAGGAAGCTCCAACTGATGAGTGCCGGCAGATCGGGGAAGAAAAACATGACGTGTGCAGCTGTTCGGCACATTGAAGCTGTTACTGATGCACATCAGAACAACAGTGAACATGAACACACACAAACCTCGTACCATTTCATCCCTCATCATTCAAGTTTGAAGTCATAAACTAAAAATAAATGAATAGCATAATGTCATCATCAAAGCAAGATGCACAGTGTTGTAGGTCCATAACAACATGTTTTACTTCCATCAGTGAGATCATGGTCAGTCTGGGAAAGTTTTGCCTGAGGAACCAACCCTGTTTTTTATAACTCTGAAGTAAAATGAACCACAAAATCCTGTCAGAATTCCTTTTCTGGGTGCCGAAAGCATAACTAAATTTGGGGAAAATGACTTAAACTAATGAGCTTTCCATACAAAATGTTTATCTGGGAATTAAGACCCCTTTGACTGGAGAATATTATTTGGAAACAAACCTTTCATAAACAACATTTTGTCCCTCCACTGCTGGAGTATATGTCCACAGAGATTTTACCTGTACCCACTTAGAGGTAAATCCTTTACTATGTGTAGTTACTTCCTGTCTTTCTATGGAAACATCGAGCCATGTCCATTTAGTGGCATTATGCAAGCATCATCTGTGCAATTCCAGCTGGATCAAATGCTGGAAATGTTCAGTGTAGATTAATTAACTGGGAAATTCTCCATTAACAGTAAGCTTTCTGTAGCTGGGAATGCTGTTTATTGGTGGTTTGGTGGAGCAGGGATTCCCAATCCTGGTCCTCGAGGACCTGCGTCCTGCAGGTTTTCCAAGTAACCGGCTGCACACCTGATTCAAATCAGTGAGTATTTAGCAGACATGTGCAGAGCTTGTTTGAGTCTGAGTCAGGTGTGTTCCAGCAGGAACACTTGGAAAAACCTGCAGGACAGTGGTCCTCGAGGACCAGGGTTGGGGATCCCTGTGGTGGATCACAGAATATATGGACTTGGAGAACATAATGCAAAGAGGACACTGCGTTTTGTTAACAGTACATAAAGAATGTATCAATGTGTACATGCTGATGTGAAGCAGCACAAACACTCAGTATGGTTATGTGCACAATTTACAATGTTTGGGTCAAACTTACAAGTCAAGTCAAATTTATTTATAAAGCACATTTAAAACGTCCCCTGCTGACCAAAGTGCTTCACAAATCAGAAAATACAGATAAAACTGTTACAAGTATGATAAATCATAATAAAACTTTGGATGATTAAACGATAAAACCTACTAATGAGACACCAATAAAATGAACAAAATACAAGTAAAAAGTAAAAATACAAAATATAAAAAAGCATGACAAGTTACCGACAAAGTTAGCAGCTGAGGTAATCTCCCCGGGACATCAGGGCTCGATGCTGCAGCTGCTTTCTCATGTGGAACGGTTCAAGGCTGCAGTGCTTTAGTTAAAACCTCTTTCCTTGTTGCATCTTTGCCCCATCAGCTTCCTCCCTTTGGTAAATACTTTCCCTTGTGAATAAAACAGCTCACACTTCAGCTAACACTGATATCCGTGGTGCAGAGATGGTGGAAGGTGTGACCTGTAACCTCTACATTCACAAACAACATCATCAAGCAGCAAGAAAAAAAATGACCTCTTTTTTCACACTCAAACACAAAGAGCTTTACGTAATAAAAGCAATTCATGCACATTCAAACGAACATCTAAAAAGCTTTCAAACTGCAATTTAAAAACACACACCTCATAATCTTTTTCACACACAATCACAGACACACACACACACACAAACCAAGTGCATTTACACTTCCCCCCCTGCCAACCCTTATCTTTTCCTGTACAAACATGGAGACCCAGCCATCGTTTCTGTCTCTTACCTAAATGTAGGTCAGTAATATAAGTATCCATAAAATGAAAGCTGATGTTTACGAGCCACAAACACCAGGGAGGCGGGGCGGCCTGTAAGTTTGTGAAACTCCAAACACCTTAGTGGGAACTATTTCTGCTTTGCTCACTTGCACATTTTCATCAGCCTAAGTACTTATTTACTTCCGTAACACTGCATTTTCAGCAGATTTACACATGAAAACAAGGATTAATCCATCAGGTATTTATTTCACATATTAAAATGCCTTTCATCTCAACCTTTAATGACGGGTTTAAAGACGGAAAAGTTAAAACTGCAGATTAAGAAAGGTCTGAATTAGGTTTATAAGATGGCTGAAAGGCCGTTATACAAAGCTTCTCTGATCTTAATGTATTAACTGATTGATCGCTGACTGAAGGAGTCAGATGCAGAAATGTGTGTGTTCTGTGAGGAACAGAAGGTGGAAAGTGGGGTTATGACAACAGGCCGGTCTGCAGTAACCCTCATCACATAACCTGCCTGCCTCCACCTCTCTACTATCTGTCTTGTGTAAAGAAAAAACACTGCAGGGTGTCGCCTTCAACCCGATTGATATCATCGATGATCTGTTTGTTATGAGACGTGTTGCTCAACAACACACTGCTAGAGTTACATAACAGAAATGTGACTGACAAAACTTGTGCAGTAGCATCAGCATTATGTCATTTTGTTATGAAAAGCCAATGTGTGATGAAGTAACAAGAAGCAGAATAGAATACTTTAACTGGAAACTGTGCAGCTTATTACTTCATGTGATAACTGAAAAAGATAAAGAAAGATGGAGGATTGAAAGTCGGAGCATTTAAGAGGCCACTGAAGTGCCGCATTTGGCATAAACTGGAGGTTCTCGTCATCTGAAAGCGAACACATCACAAACTCCTAGACGGACTGCTGTTAAAAGGTTACATTAGGCTGAAAAAGAACAAAAACTCGAACTCAGCCGTTGGGGAACTTCAACAACACATTATAAAATCGCTTGGAATATCTCCACATAACCAAGAATTCAGCTGATTTAATTTCCTACTGAGATAAATTCAGAATGAGTAATAAACTAAATTTATGTCCACAAATCCTGCCTGGCAAATTAATCACTGAAATAAACAACAAAAATCTTTACTTTTTAAATGAAAGACATTGGTTTTTGGTCTGCAATGTAATGAATGGCTGCAGATGTAGAGGGGGTTAACGACACTGTCTTCTCTGTGCTTCATAGTAATTTACAGTAAAAAAGTTCACCACTGCCAGTCATTTGCCTGTTGGAAAAAAAGCCACTGAGATAAATGTTTATTTATGATATAAGCACACAAAAAACAAAAACAAAATAATAAAAAAAATCACTAATTCATTCTTTAATTCATTCATTTTTTATACTGCATAGACCTGCAACACAGCTAACACACATCAGACTTAATTAGCAGACTTGTGCACAGTGTGACACCAAGCGGTGCTAATTAGCCATTGATCTGAGTGAGGTGTGTTGGAGCAGGGAAACACTTGGTGGACTGCAGACAAGAGGCAGGGTGCACCCTGGGCTGGTTGCCAGGACATCGCTGTGAAACAATATCAATAAAACTTTAATTTAAGCAGCCTGAGTGGACATGGCTGCAGGATTAATCCCTGTTGCTCCACATGGACGAGGATTTTCTGAAGAGATGCTGGACTGAAAAACATGATAACCAAATGAATAAAAACTTTTTTCAGAGGAAACACACTTCACTCTTCACATCTGAACTTTGCTGGATTTCCTCAGTGAAGCACAGCTAACGACATGTCCTACCATCTGCTCCCTGAGCCTGAAGCTCACAACGATGTTGACTTTCATCTCATGCTCTGTGTCTTTCTTTCTTTCATCAATGTCCTCCAGATTTTCTTTGCTAAATCAGTTATAATTCACATTCAAAACAACCATTATGCTGATATCCAGTTGATGTTGTTTGACTTGGTGCTACAACGCAAACCGATGCTGTAAAGTGAAGCTCTGGGAAAAATAATCCTCGTAATGTGTGATGTTTCTCAGCTTCAGGACGCTGTTGGGAAGAAGTGCTCCAGGAAAAAACATAATCTCTGTGTGCCGTCTAAATGAATGGATAGAGTTTAAGTCAGGACTTTAAATGCTGCTACTTTAAGGTTAATTAAACTTCATGAAATTGAAACGTTATCTGATATGTAACTGCTTCAAAGATGAAGCATTTACTCATGAAGGGGGCGTGTCCTCATAGCAACCCGGTAGTCTCGCCGCTGCCTTCCTTGATCTCAGCTGTGTGGCTGCTTGCTGTTTAGGAAACATAGAAGGGGCCAAGACACACTTCCATCTTGGTGAGCCAGCCCACTCATTCAAAACAGCCAGACAGATCAACTTTCCTTTATTTAGCTGTTTCAGTTGCATTGTATCAGGCTGATCCCTGCTGCACCTCTCCAGTCCAACATCGAGTCTTCTCCGTGTCCCGGTTCACTTGAGTAGTCCTCATCGAGCTCCGTGCCATTCTTCCTTGAGGTCAGTACCAGTTCTCCCAGTAATTCCACACCTGCTTTCTTTTATTCTGTGTTCTAGCCAATCTCATGGCAGGGAGGGGGAATGCCACTTGTGGCTAATCAGCTAATCAGTGTCCTTACCAATAAAGTTAAAACCACCACAAAAACCATGCAAAATGATATAAAAACCAAGGTAGAATAAATATAAAACCAAGGTAAAATGTCTATATAACCAAAGTAAAAAGATAAAACCATAACAGTGCAAGACTTCCTGATTGAGTTCTGTCCACTTTTGACATTTCTTTCCTGCATTTTATCAGCCTCAGCTTTGCATTTTGTGACTTTGTCAACCTTGCTCCCTTTCCAGGCATCCAGGGTATAATGAAAATCTTGTACATGGCTGATCTTTCAAGTAATAACTACAAGTCATTGTTCAGTACGATCAGGCTGCTCTGTTGTTGTAAATCTTCCTGCTATTTCTCTCTGTTCTTATCTCAGCTGTTTGGTATACAGCAGTAAATCCCCTGCAGGCAAAGTACTGGTTTCTGGTATAAGAGTGCATAACGTTTGGGTAACTCTACAAAAGTGCCCAGTGAAACAAAGCAGCCCATGCTTCAAGCAACAAAACCCACCCTGTAAAACCTATGTCAGCTGTTGCTTATGAGTAGTTTCTGGCTTTCCCTTCCAGCAGCCAATCGCTGCACAGGGAGCCACCCTATATAGGTAAGCTGGGCATTCAGATCATCAATTGCCGACTAGCAGCTGGGCTACGTCATTCAGGGGATTCCTTGCTTCCGCTTCAGGTTGGTGGCAGGTAGGCTCAGTGGCGGTGCAGCATCACACGTTTTAAGTTTTATGGTCAGGCGGAAGCTGACATAAATATGCTGGAGCTAGACTAGTCGATGCCAAAATACTGTCACCCGTGTTGCACTGGACGGACGCCGATCTCCTTTTACCAGGAAACGGGGAGCGTTACGGTGTATCAAACTGCTCTGGAGACCGCTGCTGCTCTGCTCTGACGCATCTTTCCAGGTGTTCCCTCGGCCGCTCTGTGTTACTGCGGCTTCAACTTCACTTCATTTCCTTCTCCGCCTTCAACAACTTCTTGGAGAAGAGGAAACGCTAACGTGGGCGCCGGATTCACCACGAGCTGGTGCAGACTGGACAGTCGAGCCGCCCATGATAGTGGGGAACGGAAGGACATTTTCTGTTTATTTTATCTTAATATTTTTATATTGTTTAATTTTGTGTTTTAACCATTTCTGGGTTTTTTTTTTCTCAGGTGCTGAGACTGCAGTGGTGGATTGGTGTCCTGGTGGTGGTGCCTCCCTACTTCTTTGGTGTGGTTTTGTTTATCCTTTTATGTGTGGTGTTCTTGGGGTCCCTTCCCTAGTTCTCTGGACACATCCACCCCAGTAGGTCTCAGCCCTGATTTACCTTAAAGTATTTTTGTAGATTTTAAATAGGAATAATATCTCTTTATACCTGTAACTGATGTCTCTGCCTCCATTGCTAACGAACCTGAGTGCCTGGTGGTGGGTGTAACCCACCTAGTTATTTTCCCTGGACATAATACCCAGGGTGGCGTTGTCCGGTTTTATATCTTTAGCTTGTAGCCGACTCTTTGAACTGCCACATAAGCATAGCCGCCCCACACACTAAACAGACCATCTTCAGAGGATAAATGATGTTATGGCGATCTTTAACTTAATGCACTTAGAAGGAGAAAGAAGAATGAAACCAGACCAATGAGTCAAACATCTGGATTTTACAAGACAAAAAGCCAATGAATGCATAGCTTGTCAGAAGAAAATATCACAAGAACACCCAGTTCAGAATTTGTTTCTGAGATTAAAATAATCCAGGGACATTCTCTCTAAACAAAGGTGAATGTATCAAACAGATCTTATCAGAAGTGATGTGGGCTTATCACTTGTTATAGTCTTCACCGCTCTGCCTCTGAATCATTGTGATAATTTATATTTACTCTTATTGTTTCAGTTTAACCTCTGACAGCAAAACAGCCTGACCTCAATCCCAAATGTTTCCAGCAAAGGGTGAGTGGAAAAAAAATGAACATGGTGGTATGGGGCTTGTATTTTTCCACAGCAGCACTGTTAGCAGACTCAGAATAGAGACACACCAAAGGCTTCTCAGTCTCAGGATGGTATTACCGTTTTGTTGAAACCACTGGCACTCCTTACGTAACCACAGTCCACGAAGCATGTTTTTGTGTCTTTCCAATGACTGTGGCAATATTAGATGCTAACCAGCAAACTGATAACTTTTGATTCGTTAGTGTCCCATAGGCAAAAGTGTTGTCAGAAATGAGTTGGCGATGTCAGATGGGTGAGAAGGTGAGAAAATGGATCCTAAAGCTATTTTAATGGTGAGACTAAAACAAATGAAAACCCACTAGAAGTGAGACACTAAGAACAGAAAAACTTATCCAGCAAGAGTCACAAGAAAACCAAGAATCTAAACAAACACAGAAAAGTAATGACAGGATGAACAGTAGCAGAGAACAGAGTCACATAAAATCCATCAGGAAAAAAGGATCAGCAAACAACAAACCCAATAAAACCCAAACAGACCATGACAGGAGAGGTGGCAGAAAATCTACGAATCGGTTTGAGACAGCAGCTGTTTCCCTTGCTGTTACCTGATTAGTTGGAGTCAACATAATTTCCTGATTTAAGCACCAAAAACCCATTTGTTAAAGTTCAGGGAAGAAAACTGGTCTAGTTTATGTTGTGCATGGCCTGGCTGGCTAAACTTGTGTGGGTATCTCTAACTGAGAATTAAACACTTTGTGATAGTAAAAAGGGTTGCTTGTCCTCTTATGTGCTGATCCAAAGCTTATTAGAAAATGGCATGAAATGATGTTCTTGTGTGCTCAGCATGGTTGATATGGATGACAAATGCTCTTACAAACTATTGAAAGGAGCCCCAAAAAGGCGATTTACTGAAAGTGAAAGGAGAGTTGCAACGGCCTGTTTGGACCGCATACATACAGCTATGGATCCTATGACCTTTAGAGAACTGGGAAAGTCTATTAAACATCCCGGATTCTTCCTGTTGCTGCAGTGATATGGTTTTTGTTTGACGCACAACCTCTATCAGCATTTTCTCTGACCTTGACAGATTGACAGCTACAATTGTAAACCAAAACAACAGGCTGTGGTATTGTCCACATTCTCATTTAATCATTAGGATTTGCTCCACTTATCAGCACCAAATGTCATCCCACACGCTATCTTGGTCACACAGCCCATTACTGAACCTTTCATGTCCTCATAAATGTCATTTGAAGAAAGACATTTGACTGGCTCCCTTTTCTCTTCGCCCCTCATGGCAGCTTTGCACTTATAGGTCTGCGGCGATCCTTGTTCTGTACCAGTCTGATGGATACTTTGACCTGTCAGGCATAGATGATGGTTTTTATTGTACCCAACATTTTTTCATTGAATTGCAGCCCTTGTTGGACGCCAACCCATTGGTTTGGTTTTGAAGTTCTTCACAGAGATAAACAAAAAAGAACAACCAGTGCCAACAGTCCAACGACATGCAATGTAATTATAAGTTATTTGCAACACAAGATGTAACAACAGCTATTAGTAGCCAGACAAAAGAAAAGAAACCATGTAAGCTAAACATCAAGTCCACTGATAATGACACTCACAGAGAAGTAAGATAAACAGGAAGAGGAAGCTAATTGACTGTTTCTTTTGGAAAACAAACTGTTAAGAGAAAAAACACAAAAGAGGTGGACAAACAAATATAACACAGCAAAAACTGTTCCACTAAATCTAAATTAGAAATCACAAAATCACTTTAACTGTGCTTCAAAGAGGTCATCATGGATCTGGGTTAAAGTGCACTTTCAAGCAAAAAACAGCAGCAAGGTGTAAAATCCCTGCAGAGTACAAAGTAGCAAGAAGGGCAGTGTGTACCAGTATCAGCATCAATCTTTCTGCAGAAGAATACAATGTCTCTGCTTCCTTGGTCATTATTTTAGAAGGGTTTATCTTCAGTCCTTTGCCTGTATAGTTACAGAACATTTGTTTTTTGGCAAAGTGTCACAGTGATAATGATCAGTATTATACCCTTTCATCTTGGGTGGGTGTTTTTTTTTTTTTTTTTTTTTTTTTTTTTTTTTTTTAGGTTTGCCATTTTATATTTGGTTTGATGGCATATTTTTTATATTTCTACATGGATTGTTTTTAGTGGTTTTATTGGTTTTAATGGTACCAATTGGATCAAACTGAACTAAAAAACACCTGGAGACTGATTACTGTGTCACATGCGCAGTGTGTCTAAGAAGACAAAGGCTGGGATATTTAGGTGCAGAGAGGTGAAGTGCAAACAGAAGCAGAACAGAGGCAGTCAGGACGGCAGGTTGGAGAAGAAACGAACAGGACTCAGGTGGACAGAGAAAATCGTAAAGGAAGGCCGGAGAGAATGAGCTGGAAAACATGTGGTTCACCGCTAGCAGAATTATGACTAAAGGAAAGAGAACGAAGCATCTTGTTTGGCCTGTCGCTTGCATGCCATTTAGCGCTTTCTCTATTTCTGCTTAAGGAAAATCCATTGAACAAGGAGAGATCCTGAAAAAAGTTCAAACAAGCTACATTTTGAAAATATACAGCTTAAAAGTCCAAATCCCTTTTTACATACTTCCACATGAAGCCATAGCACAGAAACATACAATGTTTTTTCCCGGGGAAAATCCTCCTGAACGGTTGGATGTCACCATCCAATCATTCAGAATGAGCCAGTTGAAATGATTAGATGGTGTTTTTCTTTTTAGTCTTGTCTGTTCCACAGGTGAGTACATAGAAGCCAACATAAAACAGTTTCTATACGTTAACTTATTAGCAAGTTTTGTTAAAAAGAAATCAACATTTGTTTTAAAATGCTTACTGTGAGGGATCATGGTATAAGCAAATTTAACAACTCAGGAACATCGCTCTGCTGCGCGTCATTGTGTTCTAGACTCCATGTTGTGCAATAAAACCATGTAATGCATGGTTCCTCCTTGTTTAAGCCTTAGTTACCACACAACTTTTAGAGAAATATAAAGTAAACAAAGCAAATTAGCCTAACTAAAGCAAAACATAATGATTTGCTCTCATTTACATTCTTTGGCCTTTTGGCCCCAAAAGCCCTTCTGCTAGAAAAATATTGATCTCTTCATGCTGGTATTGAACAATACAGATACTACCCTTACTATCCATACTATAAATGTATTTGGAGTCCCTACTACAAATAACATACTCTTTGCAAGTAATCATACATGGCTTTGACCACATGAAGTGGCGTATTGATTCAGTACTGTAACTTAAATAAAATATTTCTAGCTTTACTGCTTAGTGCTGTTCTAGAAATTACGTCAGTCTTGTCACTGTTTTTGCAGCATGGCGTGTTGCAGACAAGGACAAATGTTGCAATCTCTGTTGTGTTGGCATTTTTTTCTTATGTAACCACATCATTTTGCGCACAGCAGACAGACATTCTGAAATTCTGAGTTTACTCATCAGATCGACTGAGTAGTTTATATTTCAATCGACTGTCTGAAATGAAGGATTGTGTTTTTAAAGGATTTCATAATTTTGTCTCCTGACCAGGAATAAAGGCTGCAATTTAAGCGAAGTAGAGTTTTTTTATGGAATTTAGAAAGTCAGAGTAAATAACCTTGAGTTATTTACTGACTTTGAGTTATTCACTTTCTGACCTACACACATAATACCCTTTAATGAGCTTCAAAAGCAAAAGTAAATACACACCATATAAACAACAAAGTTTCACATGGATCATGTACGCCATGACAGCCCTAAGCACCTCTTTGAAAGGCAAATATCCTGCTCTGACATGCACGTTTACACCTGAAACACACGTGGGCTTGTCCAAATGGGTTTGCTCATCACTCAAGTCTGAATAGAAGGTAGGCTTTCTGATATACTGAATATTTGTCCTGAAACATCATCCTAAATTTGGACTTGAACACACTGCAGCTGTCTTGTTGTGTTCATATGTACTGATTCAAATTGTGAATAATAGATTGGAAATGTACTCACTCGGTCCAAGTACTCTTGCTTACTTCATGCAAATTACAAACTTCTGCCATAACAAAACTGGCTTGAAAAGAGTCACTAGCTTTGCAGAGATTCACCAGAATCCAGCTGACACCTTGCACAAAGTACAACACTCAATGCTTATTTTATTATGTATCACTAAGTCTAAGTATACCAAGTATACTATGCACAATGAACTCGTAGAAAGTATACTAATTTAATACTTCTTTGACCTACACTGAAACTTTTGAAGTTAGAACTTAGACTTAGACTTTTCTTCATACTTTTCATGATCAGTCAAGTATACTTGAGTATAGTATTCTTAAGAATAAATAATATTGCATGTGAATTTAAGTATATGGCCTCAATTTTAGTGGATATTAAGTATATTTAGAATAAACTTAAACAACTTTATGCTGAGGGGAACCAACCATTCTCCCCCACTTCCTTCATGTCTTCGATTTTCAGCGAGCTTTTTACAGAGCACGCTTCCAAAACACCCTGAACACACCCTGTACATGAAACAGGTTCACATTGTTTCTAAAATATTTCTTTGCTGCCAACCTGCTTATCACCTGTAATAAGATGAAACATAAAAGCTGAGCTGCAGGATGAAGATTAGGAGCTGAAGACTTTAAGATTTGGCCGTTTCATGTGTTACGTAATGAACAAAACTCTTTGTTCGCGTGACCACCCAAAAAGGTGTTCTCCTGATGGAGGGATTAAATGGACTTTTACAAAAACTGCATAGTAGGTGGGCTGTTGGTGTACAAATACATGCTGGATTTGGATTAAAATAAAAATAAAACAGGTAAAACAAGCAGTATAAAATTCTTTATTTGTCAAATATTGGCTTTATTTCTTGAATCTTTTGAATCAGTCCTGTTTGTTTTAGCAGTTGAGCGTCTCCAACTTGTGCCACACCTAAACCGATTTCTCATAAAATGTTGTGCTGCCCCTTCAGCCTCTGTCAGCTCGGCATTTGAAGGAATTAAAAGAAAATAAAAAAAATTAATCAACCTTGGCCTTGACATATAATTGGCTGAGTGCCCTTAGATTAGATAGACTGTTTAGAGTATGAATGCTACTTTTCAAAACCTTTAGCTGAAGTTTGGTTACAAAGCCAGAGGACCAAACTTCTTATTTATTCAAATGTCAATCTGGCGATACAGCGATTCCCTAAAGCTCTATGATTGTTTGCTATCTTACTACCTGTTTTTCTGCCAATTCTGATGCACTTTAAGAAAAATGTGAAGGCTTGAGGTGAGACAGCAAAGTGATTTTGTTTTCAGCAGCATCCCTGTCAGCAGTGAGCGCACTGTGCCAGCTGGCTCATGCTGCCACACCACACAGCGCTCCCTCAGTGTTTTTCCTTGACGTCTCTGCTTTGTGAGTGCTTGTGCAGTGTGTTTCCTCTGATACCTCACCAGCACCAGCAGCCATAAACGACTGGCTTTTTGCTTTGTGAAGGCCACTGGCTGTGGAAGTGATGGTAAAGATGGAAAGAATAGACGCAAAACTGTTGCAACATTACCAAACACAAACCTGCAACAAGTGCTTAGAAAGAGGAAATGCTTGACTTTTAATGCCATGCACAGACAAAATGTGGCAAGTGTATACACTGGGTGATTGGGCAAACTGGTATCTAGAGTTCCTTTTGCATCAATGTTCACATAGAAAAGCAGGCAGGAAAATTTTAAATCAGGCAAAGTAAGCTGAAAGGTCTGGTATTTGGTGACAAATAATGACGTCAGGCTTTGGGATTATAGTCTATCTACGAAGAACATGCATAAAATATCTCATCCATACTTTAACTCTATATTTGTAAAGCTGCATGGCAGCTTATAATGTACTACAATGTGGTGGTAAGTACTATTCTAAATGTTTTGAGCCTCTTCACAAGTTGTTACTGAGCTTAAGCAAGGTATTTTATCTCCAGGCAGAATCAGGACTGGTGGGAAGTCCCCGTGGTGGGATGAAGGTACCTGAAAATCCAGGTGGCTTCAACTTTGACTGAAGTCATGCATGCTATAAACATTTACTGAGAAAATAAATGGATGTTGCCTCATAAATATTTCACCACACACACGCTCCATCCCTGACATTGACTTTATAGAAAACGTTGCCATAGCCACTAATTCAACGACTATATATAAATCACTGTCCATAAAGACAGCGAGATGTAAGCCTGCCAGGGAAAAAAATATCATTTAGTTAAAATCAGGTTATTTTTAGCAAATCTATATTTACCAAAGGATAGTAATAATACTGTTTAATTTTTATTTATCATAATCTGCAGAAACCAAGCTAACCACATGGGACTGTTTAATCTGATGTAATATTCACACAATTTCTTTAAAGGCAGACGAGGCTCCATATCTGAATGTTAAACAGCATAAAAAACTCATACAGGAACTCATTCTCAAGAACTCATGATAGCTGATTGGTCATGTGATAAATATTGTGTTCTGTTATGTAAGCAACATGTTAGCAACACTGGAAACACTTTTTTCCTGTTAGACGGGAGTTTTTTTCCTTCCCACTGTCGCTGCGTGCATGCTCAGGAAGGAGGATTGGATCAAAGTCATGACCCGATGCAATCAGTTGGTTTCTATTAGAGGATATGTATGAATTGACTTGAAGTGATGTGTATGTTGATTCGTGTATGTAAAGTGCCCTGTGACAACATTGTTGTGAAGTGGCGCTATACAAATAAAGATGAATTGAATTGAATTAAAATGGAATGACTCCCATTTTAGCTCACCTGATGTGCATGAAGTCCTTTAATAATTTTTTTAAATTATTATTATTATTATTATTACTATTAATAATAACAATAATAATAATAATAATAATAATAATAATACTGCGATGGACTGGCGAGCTGTCCAGGGTGTACCCTGCCTGTCGCCCAAAGCCGGCTGGGATAGGCTCCAGCTTCCCCGCCACCCTGAATTGGAATAAGCGGTTCGGAAAATGAATGAATGAATGAATAATAATAATAATAATAATAATAATAATGATGATGACGATGATGATGATGATAATAATAATAACCTAAATGTGTACTAAAACAACCTTTTAGGAGTTTTTTTTCCCCCTTTGATGTATGTTTTTTATGTGTGGTTTATGACTTTGATGTGTTTTCTGGGTTTTTACTCAATCTGTGCTAGTTTTAGTTGACAATATTGACCACAATTGTACATCTGCATCCATGCAGTTGTTGTGTCAGCAATGCCAGATCCTCCATTACTAAGGTATCAGAACACCTACATGAGGAATATTTAGTCATGAGATGCAACATAGTCACCCACTTATCTTGCTACTATTTCTGAGAGGCACCAGTTCAGCTGTAAATGACAATGACCATATTTCTTCCGTACATATTTAACTTGATCATATTTTGAAAGTTGGTTGTTTCTGGAAAGATTAGCCCTGAAAAGTGACACTCCACTCTGTATAAATAATTCAAGGCAGCCGGGTCCAGTGAGGGATACAGATTACTGTAACTCATTAAACTTGTCATGAACCAGGTAGAAAGTTGGACAAGAACAAAGTGCTGGAGCTTAAATACAAGGACAAAGTTTTTCTACAGCTGTCAACAGGCCGGTGGGTTGGGTCAGTCAAACATAAAGGAGAAGAGGAGGACAGGAAGAGCGATGGCAGCTGGGATATGTTCTGGAACAAAGGCCAGGGAGGTGTGGGGAGATGACAGATGCTGAGTAAGGCAGAGGTACTAGAACAACAGACTGACAGAAGAACATGAGCATGCTGTAACAACGAAACCCAGAAAGACTGTTGACAAAGTTCAAGGACAAAGTTGGATGAGAAGTTTTCATTTCTTTTCTAGAAACAATAGAAAAGATGTTTACATAAATGTGGCAAGTGTCAGAAATAAACAAAAAGATTGAAATTCCTTCAGAAAACCTACTTTATAGAGTCACTTTCTGCTGTAATTAGAGTGGCAGCCACTGGGATGAGATGTCAGCTCAAGAGTAAAAACAGGATCCAGATAGTAAAGTCCTGCCAGTGATCAGACACTGAGGGGATAAGAAGCTGACCAAAGGAAGAAGTTCAGTCATGGATGTTAAAAACATGAAAGCTGTCCATGCAAATCCAGTATCCACAAGCTGTATGCTAAGCACAAAGAGGAAGGTGGAAGGCGAGTCTACATCAGAGCCACTGGCCAAGATGAAACGTACATCCATGCTCCATGAATGCATCAGGAAGATGGCACCAAGACATGAAGCACTGCATGAATGTTTTAGGCAAACTGGAAGAAATGGAGACGGAAGGAGGAAAAATCCTGCATGTGATGCACCATGGACAGAAGGTGGAGGACATGAACAAGTTTTACCAATGAATGGAGACGGCTGGACTGAAGGACATCACAGAGCTGCTAATGGCAGCACAGGAGGGAGCCTTATAGCTCTAGTGCATAGCAGCCCAGATCTACCACCACCAAGAAGAATCCCAGGTCAGCACCTCCTGTGGGACTTCACATACAGAATGACAAAAATGGAAATGGTCAGTCAAATGGACATTGGGATCATGATTACCAGCAGAGGACAGTGATTCTGATCACCAATGATGGCAATATCAGGAGGTATGAATGCAAGCAACTGGACTGTGATTGACTGTCCATCTGTGTTTTATACATAACTGGGAGGTAAGCAGTAATATTAGGAAATGGTTGTTAAACAAAAAAAGGAAAAGCCAGTTGCTGTTTTCTTAATACAAAACTTGGATTTATGATTTTGAGCACATGTTCAGTCTGAAAGTACTGTTGTTTTATTGGCAAACGCTGAGTTGAATAGCTTTGGTTTTTTAACTAAAGGTTGATTCAATGCATACTGGATCACTTAGGTGTCAGATAAAACTCTGACAAGCATCTACTACCAAATCCAGTTGCCCTTGATTCAACCTGTTTAGAAGAACATTGACCTGGATGACAGAATATCCTCAGAGATCCTGTGCTGTGACATAACACCAGCTGGGTCTCCAGTGCTGTGTGTGCCGACTGCTCGTGGCAAGTTTTAACCTTTATCTCAAGTGTATAACAGCTGTCTTTTGGAGCTGTAAATATGATATGTCTCAATCAAAGCGTCGGTCACTAAACAGTTGAGTGCTATTTCTGTTTCTAAATCCAGGGCAATAGTCACGGCTGGCGCTGAAATTATCACGGCGCAACTCTCACTCAGAACGAAACATGTCAGGGTTACTTGCTTAAATTTATGTTGGCTTGTAAAGTCTTCCAAAATAGACTGACCCATATTTCAACTTAGCATCCTTTTTAGGCCCTTAGCAACCCCTCTTAGCCGTGCCACACACATTTGGTGACAACCTCATGCTGACAAAGGTTGACTCCAGACATTCCACTGAAGTTGCTGTCTCTTTACAGATTTGAAAATATTCTGACAATTCAGATAAGCCAGTACAGCATGAAACGATTAGTCCTGCAGGCTTGCAGGGTCATTATCAACATAAGATTGTTTTCGGGAACCTAAAGGCCCTGCAGAAAATCCCAGGGTCAGTAACATAACAAAGCCATTGGCTGATGATTTTCTGCTTGTCAGGGTTTGTGTTACGCACAGCGGGAGCAAAATTAGCTCGCTGGCATGATTTGCTGGGAATGCGAACATCATCAAATCAAAAGACTTCTGTGACGTCCTCAGAGCAAATCTACCTTTCTTATTGTTATTATCTATACTGTATGGTATAAATAATAAAATGTATGCTTTATATTAAAAACCACGTACTACTTTAAAGCTGTAACTCAGAGTAAACTGGTCTTATTTAATGCCATCGTGTCTGACACCTCTGTGGTAACTGAGCACTACCAGAGTATAATATTTTGCACAACATGGGTTTAATACAAATGCATACAAAAGTGCAATGGTGTAGAAAAATCCAGGTGATTTAAACAGAAATATACAAAAACTTAATCTCACCTCAAATGATCGCTCAAACATTGAGCCTGATTGAGGTATCGCACATTGCAGTTTTGGTCTCTCACACTTCAGAATATTCTCCTCTGTTACCACACAGGAATAAACCAACACACGTTCTGAATGCTAAAAGCTCTGAAAAGTCCAACTTAGCAGAACTTTTTTTTATTTTTTTATTTTTTATTTTTTTAACAATCTTTGTTTTAAATCATAACAATAAAACCATCTTATGAAAAAGAGTAAAATATATTTAAACATAAAAATCAGGAATACTTGCCATTTCCGGCATTTTGTTTGCTGTGCTGTAACGGTGGAATGTAGCTTAATCTGGTTTTATCTTGCTGTAGCTTGATTTCAGCAGCTTTAAATGTTGAAAATGCATAAAAACATTTACTGTCATTTTTTTTTTTAGACAAGCACCAATCATTAGAAAACTGCCTAAGCGATAATTAGTCAAACTGATTTGCATAAAAGGGAATTAAAACCTAACTATAATGACTGTTAGATAATTAATTACATAAATGAAAATGAGAAGCAAAGCAATAAATTCATACATTGAGAGCGCTACGGCTATGATCCTGTCTGTGGCAGCGTCAGTAAGGCAACTCCATGGCTGTTTTCGTCACACTCAGCATCACTTCCAGCTTCTTCTTTCAGATTCTGGGTGACAGTATCTGCCGGTGACACGGCAACGCTTTGTTTTACCCCAAAGACGTCCCACCTCTCTGGAAACAGGCCACGGTTGAACATGAAAATAGCCAGCCAGGAAAAAAACAAGATGGTTACCAAGGTGCAGAGCATGGACACCGTCCTAACTGGGGACTTTTGGACATAGATGCCATCTTCCAGTCTACAACCTGGAAGCTGAAGAGTGACGGGAATCCCCAAAATGTTTTCTCCCAACAAAAGCCTAAGAGTCACCCCTACAATGAAGCCCACCGTGGCGCCATAACCATTAGTCACTTTGAAGAAGAGCACAGACATCAGATGTGGGAATATGAGGGTGTAGGAAACGTCTGCTCCGAGAATCCAGAGGACCAGAGTGCTGTTGGTGTAGAAGGTTATGAATGTTCCAACTAGACCCACCACCACGACCGACACCCGAATCACCCACTGCATTTCATAGTCTGAGGCCTGGAAACACAAAGAAAGAGGTTTCGTTAGTCTATCTGAGAGCTCCAAACTGGGTTTGTGTGATTAGTCTGGCAGAGATAATCCAATCCTAACCTACATCTGAGACGGAGGTGTCCAAAGTCGGTCCTCGAGGGCCAACGTCCTGCAGGTTTTTGACATTTCCCTGTTCCAACACACCTGGCTCACATTAAACGGATCCAACAGCCAGTGAAGTTCTGCACAATGACTGATTCAGCTGAGTCAGGTCTGTTGGAACAGACATACATGGAAAACCTGCAGGATTGTGGCCCTCAAGGACCAGAACTGGGCCCCCCCCCTAATCTATGCAGTTGAGATCAACATCTTACACTGCTCACCTGAGTACGTAAAACATTCTTGTAGATGTTTGAGGAGAAAACAGAAGTTGCAGACAACAAGCCCGAGTCTGTGGAAGACATGACGGCAGCGGCCACAGCTCCAATCCCGATGATTGAGATGTAGGATGGAGCGATGTACTGTAGGGTCAGCGGTAGAACCAAACTGTGCTCACCCCGTTCATACGGTGGTGGAGAACCGTACAATGTCAAGTTCCAGTCTGGAAAAGAAAGAGAAAAGCACAGTGATTGTAAAAACATGCAATCTGGAATAGTAGGTTTATATTGCATCACCACAGAGTAAGGCCAAGTTTGCTGTTCCCACTAAATTACACATGAAATGTGTTAAACAAGTGCTGAGTGACTAAAATCTGAGCTTTTACATCAACTTAAATCAATTATCAAAGGAAAAGAAGCATCTGTTCAGCTACTTAACGCTCAGACATTTGTTTCTGGTTGTTGCAACCCATGTCAGCTGATAATATAAACGCTACCAAGACCTGGGGAAATGTGGGCTATAACTTAGGGAACCCCTGTGATGAAAATGTGCCATTACCTCAACAAACCACACATTGCACAAACTCTGAAAAAATATGCCTAGACTGTTTGCTGAGGGATATAAATAATGTCCCGTTTAAAGTTTATTTTCAGCTCATCTCCCACCTGTGGAGGCAGCAACAGCCCCAACCAGGACAGGAGGGATTCCCAGAACAGCAATGACAAATGCAGCAGCATAGCAGGTTAGCTGGGCTGTTAGTGATGAGGAGGCGGACAGCGTCCTCTGGTGGAAGCTCTGAAACGAAACGCTACCAAGACCCTGCAGAAAATATGGGCAGAAGGAGAGAAACAAGGTGCAAAATGAGGGATAGGAAAGAGCTGAATCTGAGACGCTAACATGACGCACTTCTCCATCAGCCTGAGCAAAACCAGGCTGTCAATCATCAGTGATGAAGAGCTGCAAGACTTCACTGACAGGCTGCACCTCACCCAGTTAAAACTGCGATCCTCGTCCAGTTCAATCTGCCCGGATTGACCTTCATGACCTGCTTTGTTT
The DNA here is from genome assembly GCF_933228915.1 of Telmatherina bonti. NCBI lineage: Eukaryota > Metazoa > Chordata > Actinopteri > Atheriniformes > Telmatherinidae > Telmatherina > Telmatherina bonti. Next base: position 11,703,358 of record NC_136621.1, read on the forward strand.
ACATTGCCAACAAAGAGCTCAACATGCTGAGTAAAGACTACTCTGACCACCTACTTCCTACGTCTGTGGATGCAAACTCTGATCAGTCAATAAACAGAAGCAGTATAAACAGAACCAGGGAGCTTTGGAGGCTGAAGTGCAGCACAATGTGTGCGATCCGGGATGTGCTTATCTACAGCTTCATGTTTGAGCTGTCACAGTTTTTATGAAGATTTACACAACTTTAAACACAATCAGCTTCACACTTTTCACAACACATTTATCTGCACGTGTCGTAGAAAGATGTCCTGATGTCATTTCCCATTTCAAAGTGCTTTCTTCTCTGATTAGCCCACCGATTAGTCAGTTGGTTAAACCAGCTGTGCAAACACATATGTGCCTAAATAAAAACGCGGCAGCCAAATCTCAGCAGCTCTACTTGGGCCTCCGTCACGTGGACAGTAAATCAGGACGCAGATTAAGCTGGTTTTCTCCTTTCGGTACAGGTTCAGGTCGGCAAAAAAAAAATAAAAAAGCAACTTTATAAGGTAGAATTTGACAGAAGCTCTGAGGCTGAATCGTCTGTGCAGGGTTAGATTTAGCTTCCATTTTTTTTCCCACACAAATGCAGTTCTGGCTTTCATTTTGAGTGTCTGGTAAGAAATATATATTTTCATCAAACTGCGTTTTCTGTGCAGCTCCTGCTCAGTTTATTCATCATGAACGCCACAAGCTTTTTAGGCTAATTAGCTTAAAAATGATTTATTATAATGACGTGTTTAATTTGGTGACAAATGAAGCTTTTATGAATTAGTGGACTGTTTTTTTTTTGTTTTTTTTTTAACAGTTTTTGATATATTGTTAAACCTGTTTTGGCCACGCCCCCCGAACACTTTGGAAGTATATGCGTATGTACTGAAAATGGCTCTATCTCATAATGATAAAAAATCCTTTAAAAAGTTCCTGTATCCAGATTATGATGTGGATCACTCCCAAAATTGAATGAAAGTTAGATCATGAAAATCCATCCAGTAGTTTTTGGACAAAGTTGCTAAAAGACAGACAGAGGGACAGACAGACATGTGACATACGGGTCAGCGAAAACCTAACGATGGAGGTAACAACTATAAACAGTGTTACGAGCACCTGTGAGAGAACCACACCTGATGCTTATTCAAGTGCCCGCTCTGCCCCTTTGGTTCAGGACTGGTTGTCATGGACACACCTTCGACGCCTCCTCTTCTCATTGGTTCACAGAGGGCCATTCCGAGAGCAAGCCGTCTGACAGGACATAGAAAGACGCTGCTGCACTTCGACAGGAGGGGGAATCAGCTGTCTGTTTCTGGTGGTTGTCCTCCTCAACTTGGGTTCTGTGCTGGACTTTTTTTTTTGTGATGTTTACAGTGTTGTTGGTGGAAAACCTCTGGAACGTGTGTTTATGGCTGACTTTCATAGAGAACATTTTGACGTTGTTAACAGGACATTTCTGTGTGAAAATCTTAAAGGTTTGGTTTAGATCTGGTCTTTTGCTTTGTTTCCTTTTGTTGTCTTGGCCTGTTATCTGAGTTCTTGGAATATCCTGTGTTGGGTTATTCAGACCACCTTATTCAGTTCATGGGAACAGCTGCATTGACTGATTATTGTGTTTTCACATGTTGTTTTACAGCATTTGTTTTTTTCCTTTCAGCTGTTCCCCTTACCCCAAAAACCTAGTATGTTGCTACATGATTGATTGTATTGTGTGGGCTACCCAGAGCTTTGTAATAAACTGCTTTTCTTTTAATTCCGTGTCGTACTTTGTTGCACCAGCCTTGCTGACAGTCGTAACAACAGCTCTAGATGTTCAGGACGAGTCAGAAAATGAAGTGATCAAAAATAGTCACTTGCCCCATAAAGGGTTAAACCTTTCAAATCAATCTGGAAATGGACATGCAAAGACTGGAGCTATGTTTTCATGCTACACAAACTGAAGGATGAACTCTGTAAATGCTGCAGAGGTCTGATCCAGACTGATATATTTAGCATTACACAAGTGCAGCCGAGAGGTGATAGAAGAATAAATAACTTTTCTGGGTCTTTGGGGGGAGGGGGAGGTTTCACCTTGTCAATCACTCCAAACTGGAACAAGCTAGCTTTTTTAGCTGCACTCTTTTGCTTATGTAACTTGAAAGAACAGTACAGTGGGGGGGGCAATGTGTCGTATATTTTCGACTCAACACTTCAGCTCTAAGTCAGCTGGTATGTTATTCTGTCTTTGCTGTAAAAACAAACACAATGTTGCTGATCTGAGAGCTCACTGGCATCATCACGAGGTGGATTTTTCCTCTCAATGTGTCACAGCAGTACTTTTACAGCAAGAAATCGTTCTGATGCACGTGCATTGATGACAAAAAACTGTCAGGAACTCTTTGTCAGCAGAAATCAGGCTGAGGATTTGGTGTCTACTTCTGTAAAGTCAGAAAATAGATTACAGATACAACATATGTTTGGAATTTCAACCTTTGGGACAGATGACTGTCTTTCCTGTCTTATACGCATGTATTGTTACAAAAAGAAGGAAAAATGTGGCAGTAAGTGATTGATATAGATATACATGCCAAATTATACAATTATACAAATTCTCATAAAGATAAAACAACCTAATTAAAAAAGAAATTAAAAAAGATTTAGGGGGTTAGGATGTACAAAGCCGCAAGATGTGGCACCATACTGAAGTACTTCAGGCAGAAAAAAAAAACATTTTTAAACTTATTCTGTACTTTATATCAAAGATTTAGCATATTAGCATATTATTATCACTAAAGTGCAGACAATTGTTTTTTTAGAGGGACGGGGGGTGCTTGTTTGGTCATCATTATGCATCTCAGCCATTGACAGCATGAACTGTGGATGAACTGCAGTGGACTCATGAACTGGTCCAGCATCCTTTTCCTCACCAAACATGAAGCTTAATCTCGGAAAAGAAGCACACACCCACTGAAAACTCCTTCCTAACACACTGTGCTCACCTCACTGCATTACACCGGAAGGTATAAAGGTCAGACATCTCGTTTTACGGCACGTCTTTTTATTTTAAGCTTTAAAAAGTTGCTCATGTTCTCAAACAAACTTCTGTCTTTAACAGTAACAACTGCTTTAATGTACAAAAAAATGTATTACAGTTTAAAGACTTTCACGTTAAAATGCAGGTTTTATGTGAATTTTATTTTGGTCACTTTTCCTCCCACAGCTGGAATTTGAAGAGAAAATGTTGAATTGTTGATTATACGATCATTTGCATTGTTGGATTGCATTTTACTGTATTTTCTCTTTAAGATTTTAGTTTATTTTCTCTTTTAAAAATATTCTTTCCATCCTAATCTGTAAATGCTGGGATTATAATCCTGCTTTTGGTCTGTTTCAGAAGGAAAACACACGTGATGGCTAGAAGTTCACCATCAGAAATGGCTTCCTGTGTTTACAAGGCAGAATCATTCAGATTTGAAATGCTGACTTTTAACATTTTAACAAATAAATCCTGAACTTTTCATCCTCCTTTGTTATTTAAATGAGATTTGATTACATAAATATTAAAACTGAGATTTACAAGAAATGTGCTGTTGAACTGTTTCTGCTATCGGTTTGTTTAAAGTGTTGCAAACCAAAAGTTACCAAACCTTTATTCATATCGCGCTACTTTTAGATTTAATATGCAATACAATGCTTTTGAAATCATAATTGAATTTTGTTGATAACAATGCAACTAATGATTAACTGATTAACTGGAGAAATTTACAGAGTTAATTCTGATCAGTGTCCAGCAAGGTTATGCCTGTAGCTTCTGGCTTTGTATGACACTAATAGTGGTTTAAATATCTTTAAATCTCTAAAGTCACTGGAAGACTTTCCTCTGAGCTCATGCATAATATCAGGGAAATACATATTCAAATTTCTCCTAGTCCCTGTTCACACCTGAAACAACCAAGTGTCTTGTGTGATTTAATCCGATGCAGACCTTAACAGCTGCAGGACACATTGAGGTCCCATCGATCAAGAAAAGGCGAGAGGCCACATCTGAGCAGAACTCATATAAATTGTCATGTTTTTGCCACCCTGATCTCCTGGCGCTCATCACTGATTACTCGATCCACCTGCTGGCTTCCTAATTGCCTCTGCTACCTCATTCAGTTCACCTGGTTTCCTTTTCTCTCACTGCCTACTTAAGCTCCCTCCAATCCCTCCTTTTCTGCCAGATAATAATCAGACCTATGTCTAGTTTTGTTCCAGCGTTCTACGGATTGATCCTCAGTTGCCGACCTTCTGCTTTATGCCCCTGGATTACCCTCCTTGCCTTGCCCTCGACGGACACCGCAACTTTTCGGATCTTCTGGTTACCGACCCTGCCTGTCTTTGGATCTCTGAGCCTTGTCGTTGCCTGGACGAGTATTTTGCCATCCTGTTTACCTCCCAGCTGTTGCCTGGTTTCTTCTGCAGACCATTCCCCCGGACTGATCTTCTGTTCATACTCCTCCACCAATAAACTGGTCATTTGTCCAGAACTCCCTGTGTGTGGCTGTATTAAGGATCCTCAGGGTAACTCATTACATAAATATCTCCTTCTGTAATTTGTGTCTTTCATGAACTGTTTTCACAGATAAATATACAGCACCTTGAAGTACCATGCAGCTCATGTCTTTAATCCGATCACAATGATCTGATCAGGTTCACAGAAAAGCTTGTTAATGCCTGATATAAGCAGTGTTTGAGTCTGCTGCACGGATCAGTGTACCAGCATTAAGAAGTCGTCGATCCACTTCCAGACGCTTTCTGTATCCAGACTGCCGACCCACGGCTCCTGAAATACGTGGCTGAAAGCCGTCTCGGCGATGTTTACAGATTTTGGGTTGAGCAGGATGAAGGGGACACACAGCCACTGGAAACACACCATCACACTCAGTCACAGTGTCCACACACTCAACCAAAGGTTTGTTGTCACATTTTGGGCTTTTCATACATGAACCGACTTCATACGTTCAACGTGTCTGTTTATTTATTTCCCCTCCAGCCTTACAGATAAACTAAGGAGCCAAATTTCAGGAAATCTGTAAAACAGACGAAGAGAGCACGTATGATGGGGGAAACCGGGAGGGACACGCTTCCCCGTTTGAATGCGTCTGTGAAATTCTCCACGCCGTTCACACATTTACTGCTGCGAACTGTGAAAATTAACACTCACAGGCAACTTTGGTTTCTGAAAATCTGCTCAAGTAGTCCAGCCACAGCAGAGTTGCACTTTGAGCGTGCAGTGAAGGATGTGAGCAACACTTTAGTTCACAAACAAAGAAACATTTTGATGCATCATCATGTCGCAGCGTCTGAGAGAACATACTGTTCTGCTTGTGTTCACATGTCCAGTAAATGGTACTCCCACTTACCAAACTGAGGAATGCCAGAGCGAGCTGGATGACATCAGTGTAGGCCACTGAATAGAGGCCTCCTAACAAAGTGTAAACTATGGCCACAGCCGCTGAGCTCCACGCCGAATAGCCGTAAGGCAAGTCCAGGATCACACTCATAGTTGCTCCTGTTGGAAAACACACCCAACATGGATTTTAAATGCTTTACCTACATTCCGTCCAGCAAATTGTTTCATCCCCTGCCGAATGTGAAACATCACCTAAACCGAGCAGAGTGCAGGACACCCACAGCACGTCCACCAGCAGACATGGCAGTACGAGCGCACCACTCAGTAGTTTGCCATACTTCTTCTGGAATGGGTCCAACATGGTGATATATTTGTTTTCCCTCATCGGCTTAGCAAAGAAAAGCCCACCTGATGCAGAGGATGAGACGTCCATCATTATTCATTCTAAAAACCTTTTTAAAGCACAAGAGGTTCATAAAATGGCTTCGAATGGCTGAAGACTGAAGTCAGGTCTGACGTCAAGAAGCTCAGCACGTCCTCCTGCTTCTTATCTTACCGATGATGAAGGACACGGAGTATTGCAGAGGCATAAGCGCCCAGATTAAGCCCATTTTAGGAGTATATACAGCTTCAGCCACACCCAGGATAAAACCTCCTCCAACCCATGTAGCTGCAGAAGACAGACAGACAGACAGATGTACCTTTACATGCTCAAAAAGAAGACCATCTTTATGACTTAAAACCAGTTAAATGGGCAACAAAGAAAACAAAAAGAGCCTGATAGTCTCAAAAATCACAACAAACATCCCCAGCAGATCTGAAGAGACACACTGGCTAATTTCACTTCCAGTTTTAATAAAAAAAATATTCATTTTGTTTGTGTTTGTTTTTTATTTTAGTTTCATTTGAACAGTCATAGATTTTTTTCATATACTAGCGCTGCGTAAATGTTGCTGGGATGAGACGATGTGCCTCATTTGCCATATTTTCTCTTCCTGCAGAGAAAAAAAACAAACTGATTCTGACATTAATCACACCTGCAAAATGGATCACATTGCTGTCAATAAAACAGTTTTCTCCAGACTGACTTTGCTCTTTAAGATGTTGTCAGGAGACCTTCCAGTCAGCTAATGTGTGCCGTAATTCATGAATGCGCAACATATATGTGTGTGTGTGTGTGTGTGTGTGTGCTGCATGTGTCCAGGCATGTTTATGTTTTTATGTGTTCTTCTATATGTTTATGTTCATGTATCAATGTTAAATTTACATTTTTAATGTATAACACTTCAGCTGTAGTTTCTGGATCAAAGTTGGATTTGATGAAATCAGAGTCAGTCTGAAGTCTCATGCAATATTTGGTGGAAGGAAAATGGAAATCAGAAACCACAGAACTAAGTTTTAATCCCTCATTGAGACGCTGTCCTACGGTTTGGATCTGGATATTAGACTTTTTAGAAAGAAACGTCTTTCTGCGGTTAAGTTTCACTGTAATTAAACACAACTGTTCCCAGATCAGCTGCCACTGAGAACATTTTCATGTGTATTATTATGTAGTTATCTAATGTGTCATTTTTAATGCAACATTTAAATAGTTTCAAGTGTCAATATTAAAAGAAAATCAGCTACTTATGTAAAGAACTAGTGAACTGTGTGAGTTGCAGGTGATATTTTTGTGCTGTTCGTTGATTTATTTGCATGTCAGAAGAATTTCCAAAACACTAAAAAGCTGATTTTTTTTTTAAAATCAAACTCTGTGGAGATGAGAGACTTGTATGGATTTTTTGGTTCAGTTTACTGACTGAACAGATAAAACTTCACTCTGTCGATTTCATTTTACATTTTTTTTGTCTGTGGTCCCCTGAAAAGTACACCCACCATAAATGAAAAGGATCTATATGTAATAACTTGATAATAACTCAGTTAGCTTTAAAAACATGGCAGCACAGTTTTGGTTTGCAAAGTTGAAACTGAAAACCTCCGTAGCAATGTCCTTTGGAGAGTCCAGACCAAAGTGGAGAATGCATAGCAAACATGTTGTGTCTGGAAAAACAAAATCTCAGCATATTGGCAAAAACAGAGCTAATAGCATGTGTCAAGCACAGTGGTAGAGGAATGATGATCTGGGGTTGCTCCAAAGCAGTGATTCCCAAACTGGGGGGCGGGCCCCGCAGGGGGGTCCCAGAGTTATCACGGGTGGGGGGGCGGCAAGGCTAAATAAAACTTAAGAGTTTTCGCACTGGATAAATTTTTAAAAGTAAACATAGGAAATGATGATAAATCAACAAGAAAGACTTCAAGTAATAAAAAAAGAGAACAAACTACGATGGAGCAGATCTGTCCTTGCTTGACCACTAATAGTAATAATCAATGGTGGGGAATAATGAGACCAGTCTTTTGCATGTACTAAAATATTATTATTTATTATAATGAAGTATGAAGCCAAACAAGTTACAACACCACTTGGGGGCTTTTCATCCGGAATACAAAGAGCAGCCTGCAGGTTACTTTAGAAATAAACTATCCAACTATCATATATAGCAAAGTTGTTACACTAAAGCAGCTTCGTCTCAGAAAACTCCACTCACATAAAGTAGTTTGCAGAGATTCCTGGTTAAAAATGTTTCACACTGAAGCAGAAGAATGGATAATAACACTGACACGGTTTTAAGCATAGTTACCTGCAATACAGCCACGAAAACTAAAGACGTATTTCTTAGTATGTTTTTTTGGTTCATGTGATGGGAGGGGGGGCTTGACATTATTGTCGTTGAAGAAACGGGGGCCCTGCAGAAAAAGTTTGGAAACCACTGCTCTGAAGTCACAGGACCTGGACACCTGCAGTCAAGGGATGAGCCATGAACTCCACTGGATACAAAAGCATTTAAATGTCAAGCCATCTGTCTCACGGATTAAGTTTTCCTGACATTTTAGGTCATGCAAAAAGACGATGATGAGCAGCACATCCACATCAGAATGAATTAAAAATGTTGACATTTCCCTGATCCACACCTTAACCCGATTAATATAATATGGTGGGATCTTTAAAGACTGGTGCAAAAATCAATGTTAAGTATCTCAATGAACTGAAGCAACATTTTAATGAGGAACGGGCCTAATTTCCTCCACAATGGCGTGAGGGAATAATGACATTATACAGAAACTAAACACTTTAGATTCGAGGAAAGCTTAAAGTAGTCGTACAAGCTATTGTATAATGGACTGTGCTCAGCTTTTCACTCACTGCTTCTGCACTTTGGCTCATTTGTTTAAAAAAAAAAAAATACTGTAACATTGTTTTATATGTCAATATTTGTTGTATATACAACAAAATTAATATAGATCATTTTAACAGCTGGCAATGGCAAAGCTTTGAGTTTTACTTTTATTGTTCATTTTTATTATTCACTTATTTTTCATATACTCAGTTAATCATTCAAAAAATGCTCATGAGAGATAATAAAATTTTGTGTACATATATTTACACACACACACACACACACACACACACACGTATTTATATATAAATATATATATATATATATATATATATATATATATATATATATATATATATATATACATGTATATATATATATATATATATATATATATATATATATATATATATATATATATATATATATATATATATATATATATATATATATATATATATGTATACACATTTATATATGTACACACTTTCCATTAGTTTTCCATTTTTCAAAGCAGATACGATACAAGACAACCTACCTGTCATTGTGAAAATTCCAACCAGTAAGCTGATGTTCCGGTCTCCCAGCAGCACAATCTCAGTCCTGTCTCCATTGCTTTTCCTTTCAGCTCTTCTTGACTTTCGAGCGGCCAAAATCCCCGTCCCAAGAATCAAAATGTAGAAAAGCACCACTGCAACCACACCAGCCACATTCAGAGCCATGGTATGGTCGGTATGAAGCAGGCTGACAGCAGGATGGCCAACAGGGCAGCATGTACAGATAATACAAGCAGAGCAAGAGAGTAAAGGTCACAATGAAAGTCAGTGTTTTTGGGTTAATCCAGAGTCCACAGGAGGTGGCAGTGCTGCTGGAAAAACAGCGAGGAAAAAGCAAAGTTCATTTCTGTAATGCTGAAAAACATTATTCCTTATGTGGAAAAACCCCTGTCCTCACAACGCTGCTCTTTTCAGGTTGCTGCATGTCTTTTGTATCTTTTGCATTCATGTGGTCATAAATTAGCATAGATTTTCTGACATAACTCCCACTCTTGTGACTTTACGAGAACTTCTGTTGACGGAGGGCTTTTCTGACTAGCAACAGGACTGATTTCCACCACATTTAACACACATTTAACTGCACATTTAGTTCCTCTGGAGATTTTTTTTTAGTGAAACCAGACTGATTGTGCTGCTCACTTACCTTTAGAACTCAATGAGGGTTTAAAGTTTGTTCATTTAAAAGAAAAAATTTAAACAGTAAAATTAAATATTAAGTTAGAACAAAGTTATGTTTGAATGTGGCCTTTTAACAACAAGGAACTCTTTCAAACAAAAACAAAATGCAAAAACATAAAATTAAAAGCATCAATTTGAATTTAAATTGGACATTTTGTGTGTGTGTGTGTGTGTGTGTGTGTGTGTGTGTGTGTGTGTGTGTGTGTGTGTGTGTGCGTGTGTTTCCAGCTTTTGGCAGGGATGGTTTGCACATCAGAAAGATGCTACACCCCTGGACATCGTGTCTCTGAGTGAATAAAAGAAACAAGTCCATTCATTTGTTATTCTACTTCCAAAAAGCCTCCAGCTGATTCAAACTGTGAGGTTTCTGAAGAGAGTCAGTTGTAAAGATCATATTTCTCCAATTTGATCTTCTCTTCTTGGCTTTAGCTAAATCTAACTTCTCCTCAGATAAAAGTCTGTACATCAGAAATCTTCCAGGATTTTACTCTCAGACTGCAGGTTTGGGGTTTCTAGACATTTTAAAATAGAATATCAGGCAGAATCCTTATTTATCAAATGCCTCTCTGGAGAACAACCTCACCTGGGTCCAGGAAATGTATATAAAACTTTCCTTTTTGATAAAAGCTTATAGCTAAGTTTGAGTTAGTGATCTTTAGTCATGCTTTTAGTCATGCTGTAATATTATTATAACCTGCTGGGTGACCTCCCATGCACACAACACTTCCCTTCACTTTGCTCTTGGCTATTCGTATAAAAAGGACCATGCAATGATTAGTATTAATCTCATAAGAACTGGACAACAGTGGATCGTACTGAATTGGACTGTGTCTGTAAAAGCGCCTGGGGATGACTTTACTGTGAATTTGTGAAACACAAACAAAGCTAATTGGACTGATATAAGAACTTTCTCTGAAATCTTCCTCTCTGTTTCCAAGCAGATCGCATCGCAGATGTAAAACAAACTTGATAATCAGAAACATTAAATAATGAAAACATTGATGATCCTACAACGTAGCAGCTTGTTTCAGTGCGGCAGCCGCATAAAAAACTCCGCATGTCTCTCCATACATACCGTGTTTCCTTCCTGGGGTCACGCAGCGCTGCTTGGTGGCGCGTGCCTCTTCTCTTCACGTTTCCTGACACATTTTTAATTTATCGCAAATTTAATGTTTAACTGATAAATATAGGAAAGAACCATGTAGCCTCCTCTGTCCTAAGAGCTTAAATAACTCATAGGCTGCAAGCGAAGTGCGTGCGCTGATGTCCATCACTAATGTCGCGTTGTGTCACCGAAACGTCAACCTGCCTCCACGGGAGCGCGCACTGGTTATTTTCACCGTTAGATAACAAAAGAAAAGACCCCCAAGACAGTCAGTCTGGAGGGATATGGTGGAGAATGAAAGACTAAGATCCTGTGGGACTTCCAGACTGACAACATAATGATGACCAACCAAATTAATGATCATGGATAACCAGCAGAGGAAGGCCGTGGTGTTCGACATATCCATCCCCAATGATGGAAATATTAGGAAAAAGGAACATGAGAAACTGGAGAGGTACTAAGGCTTCAATGAAGAACTGGAAAAGGCCTGGATGGTGAAAGCAACAGTGGTACTCAGTCATGGGGGGCGTGATATATATATGTATGTATATATATATATATGTATATGGGGTTCATTAATGTGGTCGGCCCCAGATAAGATGCACCAGTTGGGGCCTGCGTATATTCAAGCCTAACTCATAACATGAGGCTTTATATTAACCTACATTATATTAACCTAGTCAGATTGGTCCCATTTTTCAGTCCAGTTACACTACAGACTTTGGCCAGATGCCATTTCTTTATATTTAGCTTCCAGTGAGCCAGACTTTCTTGGAATAAAAACAACACAAACAATGTTAAATCGACAAATAACTGAATAAGTAGCCAATGTCTAAAGAAAAAATGTTAGTAATTCTCTAAAAGCCTGGACGGGAGAACTTTTGTTTATGAAAGTGACTGACTGGAAGCTAAATATGAAGAAATAAAGGAAGACTAAAGATGCACAGACATCAAGGTACTCCCCCATCCTAGCTGGTGATAGTCACATCTTAGCAGCGATACCTGGAACCATTTGTAGCATTCTGATGTGGAAATTTTTCATGTCTTACCAATCCACATAAACATACTGCTGGAATTGTGTTGGAAGTTGGAAGAGAGAGGAATGGAAATAATCCAAAACGTTATCAAGGTTGCTGGCTAGTTAATAATTTCTCTTCATTGACCTTTTCATAAGACTAATGGTGCTTGAACAAGAAGTAAAAACTTTTTCCACAGTGTTTCTGTGGAGCATTCACCCTTCCAGTAAAATAGACGTTAAACAAGTAAAAAAAAACCAACAGATTTAAAAATGTAAACAAAGAGACCACGATCACCTGGTAAACAGGCACAACATAATGAAAGTTACATTTTTTCATGGACTAATTTCCATATTGTTGTAATTCAAAATGAGGATTGTTTTAGGTTAAAAATAAACATACATGAACACTGTTTTATTACATACCTTGATGGAGTGACACCAGAGTTAAATCACTTCACTTGGAAAATGTAAACTGGGCATCACCTCCTGGACACCCGGCTGTAAGGAGAAACTTGGTGAGTGGTTCAGGCTTGGCCAGGCTCAGAAGCGTCTTGATGTTCCACATGGGCTTACTGGCGTGGGAGGGGAAAATTCAGCGTCATGTGCAGAATGAGCTGGGCTGCAGGTGAAAGTCGTGGCATGGGCATGCCAGTCGCTGGGGTCGTAAACTGGCTCTGGAGATGTGAAATGTCAGTTTTCTTGCAGGATAACAGCCTGAGCTGGTGTGTAAGTGAAGGTGAAGCTGAGATTTAGGTCAAACCTCTCACCGGAGACCCTTAGCGAGGGGCCTGGAAACTCAGTTTTGGAGTTGCCCCGGGCAACAAGCGGCAGACTGATGTGGGGATATTCACAAGCCCTGGGTTGAGAATTTCAGGAGGGAAACCTGCCAGTGAGACTTTTACACATGGGGTGGGCAGAGGGTGAGCAAGCCTTATCAGGGAACCATATAGTGACACACAAAAAGGAAATAACACACACTCCTTGTCACACTGCTGTGTGGTGGGATTATGTGACTTCATCCCATAGCAGTTCAATTCAATTCAGCTATATTTGTATAGTGTCACTTCACAACAATGTTGTCTCAGGGTACTTTACAGACACATCAATTCAAGCCAATTCATAAATAACATCAGCCAAGACAGAAACCAACCAAGAATTGATTGGATTAAATCTTGACTTTGATCCAATCCCCCATCCTGAGCACGCATGAGGCGACAGTGGAAAGGAAAAACCTTCTTTTTAACAGGAAGGCAAAACCTCCGGCAGAACCCGGCTCAGGAAGGGCAGCCATCTGCCTCGGCTGGTTGGGGTGGAGAGGACAGGAAAGACAGATCAACATGAACTGAAACATTTATCCACACCTGCAGAAAGAGGAGAAATACGTTCATCATGCCAATATTGTCATATATTTAAACATGGTGGAAAGCAGAAAGATGAAAAGGAAGTGCTCAGTGCATCATGGGATGTCCCCATGGCAGCATATGTAATGGACAGCTAGACTACCCCTAACTATAAGAGCATAACCTGGACAGTTTGACCCCATACATGCAGACTCCAATGCTCATCTCCTCAATATAAGATTTGTTATAGTTTTTAGTTTTATCTTCCTGTCTACTGGTCATGGTAGACTGGGTCTTTGTGTCTGTTTGCCACAATGACATGTGAGGCTAGCTGTACTAAGCTGTTTGGTTGTTGTCTGTTTTGGCCTCAACTCTTTCATGCTTCCTTACAAAAAAGTTGACATATCTTCCTTTTTGTCAGGCTTCCTTTTTTGAAAGGCTGGTTATATGTTATATTTCACCATGTTTTCATGTTATGGCTTACCATATAACCAACTACCAGCGTTGCCAATCTTTAGTTTAATTTAAACTGGCCATGTAAGTCTAGCCTGCTCAGTGTTAAAGTGTGGATACTGGGATACTCTGAATATCTTTCAGTGGTGTGCAGTCAGGGTAGGCAAGATAGGCAGTGCCTACTCAAAGCAGCAAGAAATAAATGTCATCATTCCATTTTAATAATTAGTTTATAGTGTTCACTTTCTTTTGTTATTATTATTTTTAATATAACCTTTCAGATGATGAGTTCTTAGAGACTGTAGTACCTATTGATGTGAAACTGATGGCATTTCAATGCTTTTCATAGCTCAATAAATATTACTAAACAGCACCTCCTCCTGGCCAGACAGAAAAGCTGCATGACTCACCCTTACACTGTACGGTCAAGCCTGTAGGCCATAGGCACAGTCCTGCTCTGCTCTGTATCTGGCACATTTTGCGTCTGGCTGCCTACCTAACCTGAGAGCTCATAATAGTTTATTTTCAGCTCAAAGATGAAATTTTGCATGAGTTGATGTGCAGTGCCTAAATACATTCACTGAAAATGAACTATGACATGCCCCACAGCCCCCATCTTAGAACTAATTTAGTGCAACTCTACTAACTAAACTAACTAGATTAGCACTGTATAACTTTATGCTAACATTATATTTTTAAAGGCTGACTAATGTATAAACTACTTTAGAATTAATACATTTAACTGTTGAAGGGATACTTGTGGTCCATGTGTGTCTGAAAGAACTTTTCTGTCCTCCAGCTACCTGTCTATCACCCGAGGCGGCACTTGAAGCCCAGTCAGATTTCAGACGTAGCCAGTGCCACCTCATTCCCCGTCCAGCTCTAACCCTGTCGTATAGTCTTGTATAGTAGGACCACCTCTGGGATATTTGAAGGCTCATGTGGACTGTGACAGAGTGACTTGGAGAGCTGTGATAGGAAGGAGTATCCTTCCTGAACTGGATCCGAGCCATGTTTTGTTTTCTTCTTTGGCCAAAGGCTGATGGTTGATAGTTGTATCCTCAGACACTGAAATGAATGTTGGGACAGCTGCCTGACAGAACAAGGGGCTCTTCCAGAAAGAAGGGTGAACTAAGTCCAAAACAAAACTTCAGTCAACTGTAAGTATCCTTACCCAGAGTTGGGAAGTACAATAAAAAGTAGTAATAGATGCAGTCGTGATGCTTGGATTCACCATAGTAGCCGCTGACAGGCTAGTTATTTTTACCTGTTTGGAGTGAGACATTCTTAATGAAGCATATGGGCAATGCAAAATAAGTACTTTGTGAAGAAGGAAACATTACTTAAGATAAAAGAAGCATCATGGAATAAAACTGCTGCCTGAGTTTATGTGAAAGTCGATTGATCCACTGAGTGGATGTTTAACTTCAATAGCATGTGGGTTAAAATATTTGTCGATAGAACCAAATCTTACGTAGCGTCAATCCCACTGGAGAAAAACCACAGATTAAGTAAAGTGGTGATGAACTATTGACACCTATAGACAGTAACGTGTTGTATCAGACCATGACTGTACCAGCATTAGGGGCGGCTGTGACTCAGGTGGAAGAGCAGTCATCATCCAACCAGAAGGCTGGTGGATCATTTTCAGGTTTCTCCTGACTACATGGCCTAGTGTCCTTGGAGAAGATACTGAACCCTGAATTGTGTGTGTGTGAGTGGGTGACTGTGACATGTAGCATAAAGTGCTTTGAGTGTTCAGCATGACTGGAAAAGTACTATATAAGGACAAGACCATCTACATTCTTTATGTCTACTTCACACTTGATACACAAAATAAAGAGAGGACAAGGACAGCGCACTGACAGTAGATCTGTACCATCACACATTTATGGAATTATGATTTCAGACAGGACTTTCCTCATGACTTAGCAAGTTTTTCTAAAATATTCTATGTTGATGACATTATAAAAGGGTAATTTATGAAGAAAATATTGTACAGAACTTGCTTGGACATCATCTCATGTTCACCATGTGACATGTCATACGGCTGGGGAATCAGGGTGTAAATCATTGTGCAATAACGCAGCTTCAAAATCTCTTGAATCGCATCGTTAGTGCAGACATCCCCTGTCTGACAGCAGCTTCAGGTTAGAGGAGACAGTTAAACTCTGGGTTTTTGTATGGTGAACCTGCCAGTGAGGCTTTTTACATCATGCAGTCAGTTACAATGGTAACAGACACGGGGGGGAGACTTGCCTCATCTTATGGAACAGAAAACTGAATTTCTCACAACTTGGGGTTAATACGCTCAGAGTTCCAACATAACCCACTTTCCGGAAAAGATCTCAGTTAAATTCAGGCGATTTATGAGGTTAAACTGGGAATTTTTAGCAGAGGCCTTTACTCATGATACCATCGACTGTATGTGTAGGAAGACTTCCAGCACAGTTTTTCACATTCTGAGGGACGCTGGAAACACAAGGTCCAAATGGGCCATATTCAGAGCCTCCATTGCTGATGTTAGTGCTGGGACACAAACTGAGACAATCAAGAGAGCCATCAAGCCTTTTAGTTTTAGTTAGAGAGCCTTTTTGCGGACCTAACTGGTGCAACATGGGGAAAAGGGCTCTTGTATTGTTGGTTGTGGAAGGACTGGTGTAGATAGACTTCTGTTTGCTCTCCAGGATGTTCTGGCTGAAAAAGGAAATTAGAAGCTGTCCTGGTTGTTCTTGGCTGAGTGAAAAACGGCTGACTGAGGATCTCTCTATTGTCACCAGAAGTGAATAGAAATCATGGAAAGCAGCAGCTGAAATAACTGTTTTTCAGGGGTCAACCATAGACTGTATATAAAAAGATGGACGTGGCCTCCGTGACGTCACCCATAGGTTTCTGAAGAACTGAATTGAAACTCAGTGGGCGGTTCCTACCCTTGCCATCTTGGCAGGACATGTTTGTCGTCTCGCCTGGAAAACACAAATATGGGCAAAGAGGTGGAGCTGAGAGTGGGGCTGTGAGCGTCATGATGGATGATTGACATTGAGCGAACTCCGAGCTGTCTGTAGCTAAGAGCTAACCCATATAAAACAAGAGCTAAACAGTGAATGGAGGTAAGCAGGCTAAAGCTAAGTCACGTTGTTAACTGGCAAAAAAATGCAGTTGTTCTATGTTCTTCTTACTTGAAGCGGGAGATCGGGTACATGTCAATCAAAAGGACACGCCCCTAAATATGTCAAATTTCGAAGTTAAATTACTTTTAAATCACTGGAAAAATTACTAGTTTAAATTACTAGAAAAAAATTAAACCCCCCCACAGTTGTCATGAAGTTAAACCTAACCTATTAAACCTCAAATGTATTTTTGTACCAGGTTGTAAACATGTTTATTTCTGCTGTGAAGTTGGTCTTTTTAACATGGGAGTCTATAGGGCTTCGCTCTGTTTTGCAGCCAGCCCCTAGCGGATGACGGGGGAACTGCAGTTTCACGTGGTTCCACATAGGCTTTACTTTTAACTGGTTGCTGCTTGGGCATCAACAGGGTTCAGCCTTATAGGGGTAAAGGCGGCAGCTGTCAGTATGGAGATTACAGTGAACAGTATTTACTTGCTAAATGACACTTTTATATTTTATTTATACACAGCAGAGAGTAAATTGCTAATCACCTTGATTAAATGCCATTACCCGCTATAGATGGCATTCCCCCCCCCCCCCGATTTGTCAAGATACAAATTAATAAAACAGAGCTTTCAGTTAAAAAACATATTGAAAAATACTAGGTATTTCATCATTATGTTGCAGTAGTCCATGTGCTAAAGTGCAAAACACTGTCCACAAGTTGATGCTTCACATTTGGGCTTAAATCAGGAGAACTTCTTGTTTCGCGGGAAAACATGCACATTTGTGGCCTTGTATGAAGGGAGAATTTTGTACACAACAAGAAAGTGTTCATATCATAATACAAACTACACAAAAAGAAAAAAAAAACATGCAATTTAACCTTGATATCAATGCAAAAATTCGACAACACCTCCCTCTACTGGATAAAAACAGTAAATGATTTTATTTGCCCTGCAGGTGTCAATCAGTGGTCCTTCCTCAGATTTCAGTTTCCACACTTTGTAACCAAACTCGTCAATTATAACTATTGCCATCATTACTATGACTACTATCACAACTAGCTTCTGACAACAAATTAACTAAATGTATTCACTTGTTCCATGTTTAGGTCAAAGGAAAAAGAAAAAAAAAAGACAATACTGTGAGTTTTGTGAATTATGAGGACAGCAGAATAAATGAGTCTTCCTGACAAGTGCAATTGCATTATTGCCATAGCTCTTATCTTTTAACACTGTTTGAATTATTTTTAGATTTTTGAGTGTCCTGGAAGTGTACTTTTATACTATTATTTATTCATAATTTAGTTCATATTTTGCTCATTTTATGTTTGGTCTATCTATCTATCTATCTATCTATCTATCTATCTATCTGTAATTATAATAATTATCTTGAGCAAAACATGCTTGAAATCTTTAAAAAGGCCCACCCCCTCTCTCTTATTCTATCTATCTATCTATCTATCTATCTATCTATCCACGTTTAAATAAATAGACTTCAAATGATTTCTAGATCATTGTGTTATGTTTTTATTTGCTCTTGACACAGTGTATCATCATTTATTGCAACATTTATAAAATCTTCGCCATGACGATGCCACCTGTACCGCCATCAGCAGGCGTGTTAATAAAAAGCATTTTTGCAGTGGGCTGCTTTAACAACCTAGCAGTGCTACACCGTTCGGTCCTGATGCAGCTGGAGCAGCATTGCAACTTTAATCTGCATAAATACATTCATTTATACAGTTTAAATGTATTTAAAGTATAAATTTATTTATAATTTATTAATAAATAAATTTATTTAATCTTCAGGTTTCTGGAGAAACTGTGCCCACATGAAGCTCTTGGGTTCTTTGGAGTGTGTCGGCTTCCATCTCATGCCCTCTTGTAAAAGCAGCTTCTGGGCTTCTGATTGTCCCGTGCAGCCTGTCAGCCGTCTATGTTCTCTCTGTTTGGTAAAATCTCTTTAATTATTTGGCAGGTTACAGCTGGGATTCATCAAACACACCTCAGTGGGAGCAGATATGGATCATTTTTGTATCGTTGTGTGGGAATGATTAAATGAGTGATTTCAATGTTGTAATTCTTTTATGTAGTTATTTGTTTCAGCTCACAGGCACCGAGTGGTTTAGCATTGTCTTACAGATGTCTTTTAGTTATTGCACAAAGTTTCTGTTGGTTGTCAGCATCACACGGGACTCTCATGAGAAACCGATGCTACGTTAACAAGAATAAAGGAACTTAAAGGAACTTTGTGCGACGGGACCTGCCCACCATCCATCTGAACGCCAGTTTTACAGCATCAGAGTCACTTCAGCAGATCGGTGAGGAAGATTGAAGCAACGATTCCAATTGCAAGGACGATGATCATGGCCAACAACGTCAGGCCACGGCGTAAAACCAGCTGCGGAACTGACAGGACATCTCCCACAGTGGAGGTGGCGGATTTATTCTGGTCGAGAGCTGGTACCTCCTGGTATGTATGGTCCTCCTCATCAAGACCGGATGCTGTTACACTGACCTGGGTGTGGTTGTGGTTACCGTCTGTAATTTAGAAAGAAAACCATTTAATATCAATACACTGTGGTTGCAACGAGGAGACAACCGATCCTGTTTCATTTCTAAATTTCTTGAACTTCAAATACACGACCCAAAAGTTCATCTGGGTGCTGACAGAACTGATATTCTGCTTGGTTTTCTCCGAACGCGCTGCTTTGGTCTGGTCTGTCCAAAGGACACTGTTCCAGCGAGCTTGGCGTTTTGTTCAGCTGCAGCTTTGTGAACGTGTCGTGAGAAGAGGCGTTTTCCTGCAGCCCTTCCAAACAAGTCATACCTGCTCAGAGATGTAGCGTTTGTTTTGTTTCGGTATCTCTGAACATTTCAACGTCTGACCTTCGGCTGACCTCGCTGGAGATTGGCAGCTGGCCTGAATGTTTTCCACTTGGGAATAAACTTTCTCTGCAGAATAATGGACTTCAAATGTTTTAGGAAATGGTGACCAAAACAATTAGATCATAATACAAGCGGAAGAAATGAGTTTCCTCTAAAAGTTGTCTGGACTCTCTCTCAGAGATAGCGTGAGATGCTTAATCATCTAGAGCTGCTGCCCCACCACATCCAGAGGAGCCACACGAGACTCAGGCATCTGGTTTTGGATGCATTCTGGACGCCTTCCTGGGAAGGTTTTTCAGGCACATCCCACTGGGAGGAAGAAGCCGGAGGAGAAGTCTGGGTCTCTCTGTTTAGGCTACTGACCCTGTGATCAAACCCCGGATGCACGGTGGAGAATGAATGGATGTAACCCACTGCAGAAGCAACAACTGCTTCTCTGAGGTAATTACTAAATGCAGATGTCTTGTCTCCTTGGCTTTGTCTTAAACAAACCTAACAGCTTTCATAGCAGTGCTCGCACCGACGACAGTCAGTCAATGAAGTGACTTTAATGAGCAGTTCCTGCTAAGGAAGCATAAAGTTTCTACATCTAAACTTAGTTTTAGTCAAACAAATAAAGGCAAAGTGGAATATCTGATGCTGAACATATGAGGTTGTATTTACTTTATTTTGAGACCAAGAAAGGAGAAGAGGAACCGATTTACAACATCCTAACACATTAAACTGTGGAAACCTAAAGTGGCGCACTGTCCCAGCTCACCTTTTCCTTCCATCCTGACTGTGTCCTTTTCTTCCTTACTGTGAACACCTGCCCTCACAAGAGCCTTATGAGAGACAGAAAACCATCGTTACCAGCAGATTTTGAATGAAAAGGTGAGGAATCACTAAGTGGACGAGTTGCAGGTACGCACCTCTTCCGCAACTTTCTTCCAGTCAAGTCTCCACACAAATACAATGAAGAAAATAGCCTGCATTAACACACACATTGTGAGTCCTGTCCACAGTCCTGTTGAGGGACATGAAAGAAGGGTTTTTAAAGACTTTCCTGATAAATGCCGTTACATCCCAGCTGCAATGCATTCTTACCCACAATCCCCATGTCGGCTGCAAACATCAGGGACACACCAATGGGGAAGCCAATGAAGTAGAAGCCCACCAGGTTACACAGAGCACCAATCAGCTGTTTTCCTACTCCTCTGAGAACACCCCCGTTCACAGCCTTTCAGCAGCAAACACAAAAATCATTTACCTAAATGTTTGGATGGTTTTACAGTGTGACGTGGCTGTGTGAGAGCGTTTCTTACCGCAACAGCATCCGCAAGATGTGTGAAACCAAATATGATCATGACATCAGCAACCCTTTCTAAGATTTCTCTACACAAACAAATAAAAACAAACAGACAGACTTAACTGAGATGAGCACCTGGAAATACAACAAAACTGTTTCATTTATTTAAAATAAAACGTTTGAAATATGTATTTAGATACATAAAGGCATAAAAGTGAATCAGGTGTCGAGGCCGACTTCAGTAAACGTTTAACTGTCTGGACAGAGTACGGCTTTTGTTCATGCTCAACTTACGGCTCCGTGGTGAAAATGTAGCCGATAACACTTCTGGAGGCGGCGAAGCTTGCTCCGACAAATAATGCGGTTATGACTGTCAGGAGAAAATAAAAAAGGGAATAAATAACATAAAAACTTAAAATAATGAACAAATGTTTGCATATGTCCATTTTAAGTGTAAAAGTGGATATAAGACAGCTGTGGCGTTGTGGTCAACACGCATCAACCATCGGGAACAAAGAAATAATGTTTTTCTGAATTTTCAGAGCTTTCCAGGATACTTTGTGCTACCATCTATGGCAACATTTCCTCCAGTCAGGATGAAAACCAGTTTGGCAGGAGTCCGGGTCACTGAAACTCTAGTTTAACTGGTTTATTCTGATTATGTTTACTTTTTTAACGTATAACTTAAGTATCCATTATCAATGCAACAGTCCCAGACATTTCTCATGTGAAACATAAAAAATGATTTTTTTCCCCATGTCTTGCATTTCAGCATCTGATGTCTGAGATTTCCTATTAATTTTATTTTTTTTTTTAAAAAAACTGCATTTTGTTCTGTCTTTAGCTTATATTATTTGTCAGTCCTTTGTCTTTAGAGCAACTTCAGTTGCAGCATTTTAACTTCACTGCTGGAGCTGCCTGCAGTATCTATATGTTTATAAAATATGAGTTGCTTTATCTGTTGGATTTGTTGTGCTGAAACAGATTCTCTTAACATTAGAGGTCCACGCTGCAGCAGAGCTCGGACTTCATAGGAACCAACCCAAACAACAGGTTCAGGTTGATGCAGTAAACTAGCTGAGCCTCATGACCAACATGGCTCATTTTTCACTTGAACTAAAATTTGAACAAAACAACCTCTAAGATTTACCACAACAAGACTGCAACCACCAGATTTAGTCTATCCTTCTCGTGTTCTCGTCAGCATGGCCGACAACTGTGAAAATGTAAGCTTGACATGCTTGGCCTCGTCTCCATCGGTTTCATTATTACTGAATAATAATTCACTTTCATCGTAAAATAATGGAACTGGATGCAAAGTTTTTATTCAAACTGGATGCCCTCTGACTCTTTATAAGTAGCAGCAACAACACACAGTTCCTACTAGCTAATATACTAAAAGTATATTTGATGATGAGAATTACTGCAGGATGCTGCTGTGAATATGCAGAGAAGAAAGATGGAAAACCATGTGTTCCTCTGCAACTTTATGCTGTAATTATAAAACTATTTAACGATGGTTTGTTGTGACAGCAACTTTATTAAGTCACAGAAAAACAATCCCAACCTGCAGAAGTTGCATCACAGCGCACATTCTATGTAGTACCGAACTGGCCGATCTGATGATTTTTGTGCTCTTGAAGCTGTGAGTATGAAAAGCTGAATATCTCTGACGTGGCTGCTGTTAATGTGTCGGTTTTATTTTTTTCCCCACAGGTTTGACCATAATGAATATTGCTGGGTTGGATTTTGTTGTAAAGCCAAACAGCACAGTGGTACTATAGGAGATTCATAGGCCATCTGAACATAAAATAATAACTTCTGTGTCTTAAAATGAAGCTGTAATCATCTGAATGACATTTAATTGCCAACATCACTGGAGTTGGATTACATATAAGCTTATGCTTCTACCCACTTTTGAACGTTTTGTCATCTTTTATTTCTATTTTTTTTTATCTTGTTTTTGTTTTTAGAATTCATTATGTTCAAATAAACTTTTTCAATCAATAAAAAACAACTTTCCAGCCAGGTAGTAATCAGATGCATGCTTGTTGAAGTAAATGTGTGGAAAGGTGGTTGATGTGCATCAACGTTTGAAGCTAACAGGAGGCAACAACTATAAATGAGTTAAAAGTGACGGTATAAAATAGTTATTGTTAAAAAAAAAACAAACCCAACACGACTGAATGAAAACAAATGCGTACATGGTAAACATGTAGCTTGTGAATGTAATGTGATGTTCTTACAAGAACAGAAGATGGGGAGTTTGCAGGACAGCTTGGCCTGCTCTATGTTTCCGGCACCAAGCGCGTTTCCTACCCGTACGCTGGCGGCAGCAGAGAATCCTAAAGGAAACTAAAGGAAAAATGGAGGTGCATCATTATTACCAAAGTCTACAAAAGATGCTTTTCCATTAACTCCAACGTCACTGACAAGGAAGTTTGGTAACTGAAGGTCTGAAGAGACCGTTTGGAGGCATTACCATGTACGCTATAACAGCCAGCTCATACACAATCGACTGCGCTCCCAGCTCCACCTCACTGATCACACCCGCCAGGAATCCTCCCACTTCAAAAATCCACCACTCCAGACAGAGCATGAGCATACTGGGGATGGCCAGCTGGATGAACGGACCCCATTCCTGCAGGCAGTCGAGCGACCAACCTGCGGGTGAGAGCGCGTCTGATAAATCACCACCTAAATCTCTCATCTATGCTGTATTACACAATCAAAAAACTGCAAATTCTGTCAACCATTACAGACTGGAAGGGTCAAAAAGTCCAACTAATGTAACTAAAAGGCCACAAAACTGAATAATGAGTAAAGAAAGACAAATAAAATTGCACAACTGACCTCCCCATGTGGTCTTATGCAGACCCTTTATGCATATGTAAACAAACAGGACCACAGCCAGTAAATACTGAGAGATAGCATTGGCTGCTGCAGATCCACTATAACATAAAAAAAAAACAGGAATGAAGGTGAAGCAAGCACTCAAATTAAAATGAAGTCAATAAATTATTTTTATAACCCGTAAAATACGTGGACAACACATGCAGTCTTTCTTTTAAGGACACATGGAACAGTAACAATGCAGGAAGACTTACGCAACGCCCAAATCCAGGAGGTGGAGGAAGACATAATTGATTATGACATTGAGGACATTTCCAATGGCTCCACTTATAACTTGAGGCCATATAATCCCCTGTAGATGAGAACACAACCTGGTGTTAGTGTTTAGTTCAGTGAGCAAGTTGCTGGTGGTGTGTGTGTCGAGAAGCTGCACCTGATTCTGAAGATACCTCCCCTGCAGCTGGTACATAAACGCAGCCTGGAGAAGGAAAACACAACGTTGCATCAGTGTCACTTTAACTTAATGAAAGAATACTTGAACAACATTGTGTAATGTGGGATTACTGATTAGGCAATAAGTGTACTGCAGAGCAGCGGGCAAAGGTTCAGTTCTGTCGGGATAATGCAAGAGCTTTTGGTTCTGCTCTTCGTCCTGATGACCCCACTCCGATTCAACACTGATGAGGTTCAGGCTCTGGGGAGGATTCATCCCTCCATCTGCGATAAACCATTCATCACGGATTTTCAGTCCAGTTAATAATAAAAAGGAATAAAGGACTTGTTTTAAAACTATTTGCAGCTAGTCTTCAAGGCTCTGAGTGGTTCTGGTCCAGAACACATATCTGATCCGCCGATGTGAACAACAGACCAGTAAGATCATCTGGGCCAAGTTTGCTTCCCATCCTGGGAGTTAAATCTAAACAAGGAGAATCAGCATTTAGTTTTTCTGCTCCTAATATCTGGAACAAACTACCAGAAAAGTGTGTTTAACGTTCTTTTAAATCAAGTTTGTGAACATTTTATTTGCCACTGCTGTGAATGAATTGAGAGTCCTGCTGATCATGTGTGTCCTGTTTTCATCTGTTGTTTATGTCACTCACAGTGTGTAAACTTTTGTGTTTGCTGGATCACCTAATGTATGAAATGAGCTGTATAAGTACATTTGTTTTGCCTTTGGGACTCCTGCCTGTCAGACTGTGTCATATGTGGCATGCTGAACAGATGCAGCTAAAGAAAAGGGAAACTAATGTATGTTTAATGTGTGTTTGTGACAGGCTGCTGATAATAAAGTGCCTTAAGATACTGGTTTGATTTGTTCTTTGCTATGTTGTCTTTAATGCGTCGAATTAGGACTGGTGCAGCCAATCAGTAAAGGGTTTTTTTTTAGTCCAAGACATAACAATAACAAGTCTGTCTCCTTAGTGGCAAAACATAACGGGTCGTTTAAGGCTTTTGCACCGTCCTGAACAACTAGATCTGAACAACTAGAATTTTTCATGGGAAATATCCAAGCTGATTATTAGAGACCAGGAAGTAAAATCTTTCTGAGTAAGACATGATTTGATGAAGTAATTTTGCTTCTCATTACATTCAGCCATGTGAGATTATCACTGTGAATGGCAGGAATTATCACAGCTGCTAAGGTCATAATAAACAAGCTCCCAGTTAGAGCTGGATCTGGCCATTTAATCTGACCACCGTCCTTGCTCCAGTATACATGCAAATGACCTTTGTAAAATCAAAATCAACATATTCATCTGCTTTAAACCTTCTATGTGGGGGACCATCAGTGTAAGTACAGCCAAATTTAATGCACTGTTTTCTCAAGGTTACGCGAATAGTGATTTCAACACAAGGTTAGAAAATGGTGATTTTATTTAAGCAAGGTGACAATCCAGAAATATATTTAGCAACCGGGTTGTTAAACAGCCAATTAATTCAGTTGTGTGACAAAGAAACAGAAAACTAAGTAACTAAGTAATGTTGGAATTCAGCTGTTTTAATCTAAACACTAAAAGTTTGGACACACTTTCCCATTAAATCCAAAGGGAAAGTGTGTCCAGACTTTTGCCTGGTATTGAAAAGGATTATATTATTTATATATTTTCATTTCATAAAAGAAATTTAGATTTCCAAACATTTTAAATAATTAATACGATTGGTTGTTGGTTCTGCATGTTGGTTTTTTAGAACTTTTGGCCTTACTGACCAGTAGCTTTCACCCATCTCCACCAGCAGGTCTGGGTCTTTATCATTTTTATAAAAAAAAAAAAAAGATGCACAAAATATGGATTCTTTAAAAGTATATCTGGAGATCTGAGGCTCATCTGAGTCAGGTTGAGTGTATAAAAGTAGGAGTGATCTGGCCTCGATCCACTTTACTCAGGTGCGATAGTGCACCTCAGGTTTGTGCAGTTCTGCTCAGACTACTGTGTACATATGCGTTTTAAAACTGGTTGGACTAACAAGGCAAGTGTTTTTGTTTTCCCTACTGGCACATACTGGTTTGCAGTCAGCTTTGCAGCATCTGTTGGGGCAGCAGCATCAGAGCCGAAGGCTTAAAGAGGCTGAATGAACGGATGAAGAGGGTGTTGCTGGGGACGACTCTGGAGCTGATTGTCCAAAGCAGAATGCTGCGGAAGCTGCTGAAAATAACGCCTCATTCTTCACATCTACTACACAGCAGAGAAGAAACAGCAGAGTGTGTTCAGTAAAAAGCTTCATCAAGCAAGACAGAAAAAGCAGAAGAGAAATCCAGCCAGCAGCCGTCACACTTTAGATCGAGGCCTTTTCATATTCTTCTAAAGCACTGCAATTTCCTTCTGGGATCATAAAAGTATTTTTCCATTTCATTTAATCGAATCAGCGCCAAAACCTGACATTTCATCATCACCTGTCAAACAAAAACCTAACAGCATATCTTTCCATCGTTCCCTTCCCCTCCCTCTCTGCTGTGCTTCAGCTCTGCTTTCAGAGCCCCTCCCCACACTGACCCATCACACTACACTCTAATCAGCTGGAAGTGTGGAAACTGGAATGAAAAGCAAGTTTAAAATGTAATTTCACAGAAAACAAACACTTGGAGCGAATAATGGACTGAACTAAGATGCTCAGTGTTGTCAGCAGCCGCTAAACGTTAAGCTAAACATGTCCACGCTGCAGAGAGAGGGAAGGTTCACATATTCCTC
>NC_136621.1:11735439-11862939 GCF_933228915.1 Telmatherina bonti
AAGGTTAATATTACTATTATTATTATTAAAAAAAATCCTCATCCCACGTTAAAAATCTGAATTTGGCATTATCTTGGTCAGAGTTTAATTTTGGGCATGTAAGTACCTTGTTACAGCCATGAACCAAATTCACCAAAAACCACTTTATTCTCCCTTTTTATGAAGTTTCTCATTTTATTCAAGAATTACATTTAGAATTTTTCTCATCAGGTGTCCAGAAACAAAGTTATTGCAGCTGCTGTTTTAAAGAATCCATGAGCAAACGGCAACATATGTTCACCTGGGAACCGTGATCCAAAGAGTTTTGGAACCACTGAACCAGACGGCAGGAATTACACCTGGCTGTTTCCATCATTCTGAGGCTGGAAAACGTGTTTCTCAGTTTTACTAAAGATTTCAGCTCCACTTCACAGAAGATAACGTTCTTTTATGTAAAACAAAATTTTATTTTAACGTGCCTTGCCTTCCACATGCTCACTTTTAATGCAGAGTTTATGCAGTATGTCTCTCTTCAACATGTGGACATGTCAGATTGTCCCGGTGATATTCTTCCATGTCTGCGTCTCAGTACAGCAAAGATTTATTCGTCCCATTTCTAATAAACTCTGCAACTGTTTTCAGCTTTAACTCATGAAAAAAATCATTATAGTTCAATTTTTTGATTATGAGATCTTAATTTGAGCCTTTATCAAAATGTAAAATAAAAAAAAGTACCAACATTTTTTAGAGATATTTGCCATTTATTATCATGTGTCAAATCTTCTGCTTCCTGGTGTCCATTAAGGGGCAGAAGACACAACTAAGATTGTGCTCCACAGAATTTTGAGCAAAGTTTGTACCATAAAGTGGTGCAAATGTCTCAGAAACATATGTATCATATACATCACGCTGGGTCATTGTGGGTTAAGCAGCTCTTTTTAGGGTGATGAACGGAAGAACATTGGGTTGGATTAGATATTTGTGTGGACGGATGCTGGTACTGAAGTGCATCTCCAGGATGTAAAAAGTTTTTCATATCATAGCTTTATATCAACATTCCCATTGTGTAATCACAGCTTCTTTCAGGTGCCCAAAAGTCACCAGAAACATGCGGCTGTGAGTGTAATATGCAGGTGTTAATGACTTATTAAATGAACTGAATCACTGCAAATTAGAGCAGACAAAGAGAAGGTGTTGGGTCTGACCTGGCAACCTCTGGGTTTTGTCTCACAGCGAGTAGGAGAGGTTCGGTGTTGATGAGGACGGCCCAGCAGGGGAAGCAGGCCAATAGCAGAATGAGAATCCCCCTCTGAAGGATCACACCCACCCGCTTCAAGTTACCGCTCCCATAGGTCTGCATGACAGAGGCAGACACAGGACCAACTAAGCAGGGTCACAAGAGTGATCAAAGAAAACTAACTTGATACAAAAGCTCACTGGGTTGTTTAAAAGTGAACCCCAGGACAACTTGGGAACCCAGCAGCACTGGTTGACTCTGTCTTGGTTAGGTAAATAAAGTAAAAGAACAACCTGTCAGAACAGTACCTGAGATATGAGGGTATCACAGGTTAATGACAAACCAGTGCCAATAGAAATACCGGTGACGTTAACCACCTGTCGGGGGAACAAAGACACACAACGAAGAGTAAATCATACACATCTGTACAGGCAAAACTGGGATCGATTCAAAAGTCTTCTCACCGCAACTGATAGCGAGACTCCTGCAAGCTCAGTTTTCCCCAGGTGGCCGCAGAACACCATGCTGACAAAACTGATCATAAAGGTCATCGTCTGGGAAATGACCTGGAGACAGATAAGCATCACAGAAGTTACCAAGACTGGAATAGATTTCACACATTCATAACAGAGCAGACATTTCTCCAGTCGTTCATTTAAAACACAATATATGTCAAATCTGACTGGAGATAAATGGTGGTCCTGCACGTTGCAGTGCTCTGATAAAGACCCTGGTTTCCGGGTGCAGTTTCCCAGACATAAAGGTTGTTTCCACGCAGAATGGACACTGAGTAATGTGGCATCCCGAGAAGTAAATTCCTTCTGTCAGAGCCTCGTTTTTCATATCTGGGCTGTATGCACGTGCAGCAGATGAATGAAACCCAGATGACCCAGGGGTGGGTCTCTGGTCAGGCTTACCACTGGCCCCGCGAGTTTAAAAAGTTGCACCAGTTCATTGCGGTACTCTGGCGGAATGAAGCCACGTATTCTTTTCAGACAGGAGCCCCAACCTCCAGCAGAGTCCTGCACGCAGGCAGCCGCTTCTCCCGATTTCATGTCCACAGAATAAATGACTTGTGTTTTCCCAGAGCCATCCATAACGGAGCTGTTCCTGTCTGTCTGTCTGTCAGAGGCGAGCTGCTGAAACGTGAGTTGTTGTGGAGTTAGAAAGGAGGCAGGAGCGCAGATTACATACAGTCTACGGGTTGGACACGTGCTGTCAACTGAGGAGTGTCCTGAGAGCCAACCACCTTCTGCAGCTGGCCACTGGGTGGGCCGCATGGTGCGTTCAGGGGCGGAGAAAACAGACAACTGGGGGGGATTTTGGGAAGAACATAAGCAGAAAAATAAATAGCCAACTATATACGACCAAAAAAAAAAAAAAAAAAGAAAAGAAAAAAAAAAGGTATTCATACTCATAAGGTTACTTTTCTATACAAACACAGGGATGTTTCCATGCAGAAGCAACCAGGTTATGTAACTTTGATTATATGAGACTGATTATTAAATGTTGGTCTCTCTGAAATGTTGATACACTTAATAATTGCACATGAATCTGATTAATATTCCCAAATGTTTTTTTTTTTTTTTTTTGCCTACTTGTTATCACTTCTCAGTATAAAGTTATTTTTTTATTATAGGCCTACATTTTGTTTGGTCTCTAACTGGATTGTAATAATAATTAAAAATAATTAATTTGAACATATTTAAATATAATTTCAAGTTTATTTAAACTCATCTAGATTTTTATATGTCTCTGGTATCATAGCACCCTTTTAGGATTTTATAATTGACAGTTTTCCATTGCTTTTATCTGTCTGTAGCACTCACCCAAACATCTACAAGACTGAACCCTGAAACAGTGCTTAGCATCCCATCAGATCTGAACCTGCAGCTCATGATGCCTTCACAGAAGAGGAAATTAGATACGTCTTGATCAGCCATCGTTGCCTTCCCAGTACATCTGGCTACATTGTCCGGAACAGTCCTGTATGTCTGGTGTTTGATCAACCAAAGACGACACATCAGTTAAGAGTTTATTAAATTCGTGAAACTCATAGCTGGCTACAGCAAATTCAGTTCTTAAAAGCTTTGGTATTTATTGTTGTTTTTTTTTTTTTTCAGTGCCAACACGGATCCTTCGTTCTTTTTCCACCTTCCTCCTTTTGTCTGAACTTGAGCCAAACTGGAACTTGGATGAGAACAACCAGTTTATCCAGTCTAAATATCTTGTTGCCATCTTTAAATCCCTTCTGCTGTGTTAAACTGACGACCCTCCAGCTGGGGTCATGCTTGGTCAGGTGTGTGGCCTCACCTCCATCTCAGCCTGCGCGCGCTGATAACTGCAGACTCATTTGCATATTAAAACTTGTATATAATGAGTTTTGGAAACTAATATTACAAGGTGATTCCATTATTTTTTCCACATAATTTTGAAGTTCAATAAACTTTTCATTACTTAAAGTGAAAAAAGTCGAAGTTACTGCAACTTTAAATCATTTTTAAAGTTCGTTTTAAAAAGTCAGATTGTTCAGCTGTAATGTGAAAGTTTGGTGTCAAGTTTTCTTTTACAAAAGACCTAATTTAAGTTTTTTCCAAAATGCTCTTCATAAATTTCATTTCTGCTTTTTTTAAAATTTTTTTTTAAATATCGTTTCATTTTAACTTTAAACAATGTTCCTAATTTTATGGAAATAGGGTTGTAGTTAATCTTTCATGCTTTATTTTCTTCTTTTTTCCAAATGGTAAGACTACATCTAAGAGATGAATAGCATTAGGAAAAATAGGTCATTTGAAAATACTAAATGAACTTCAATCAGATTTATGATGACTGAGGCAAGAGAAATCTTCTTCTATTTAAAGTTCTAAATTCACTTTGGGCTTATTAAGTATTAAAAGCTGTTTTTATCCAGTCACACTTCAAAGCAAGTAAGAAGTGGGGGTAACTTTTAGTTTGACATTAAATTTATTTGCCAACCAAAAGTTGTTGGACATTGTAAACTGTGTGAAGTATAACAGTGAAAATATCTAAATACAATGTTTGCAGAGTTATTCAAATACATGCATAAAAATAGTTTTTATTCAAAGTAGAAAAGGCATACAACAATCTGAATGGATTAAACAACGTATATGGAGACTGTTGCATGTTGCAAAGGAAGGGATTCATATCTGATAATAATAATTTCAGTTTTATCAAACACAAAGCACAGAAAATGCAAAGTAGAGCAAGTTATAATTCACTGCTCAGGAAACAAAGAAAAAAAGGAGATTATTTAAATTTATTTCTGCACTAGGCTGCAACTCTGAACTAAAACCCAGAAGGAACAACATGTCCTCTGATTCTGATCTTTTGTACGTAATAAATCAACTGCATCCATGACTGGCGTAACTTTGGCATCTTGTACACGTGCATTCATGACCTCTGCAGTGCAGGTTGACCATTTACTTACATCGCTATCCTAGTTTGGTCTCCAGTTGATGTCTGGATCTGATTCATGCATTTACACTGAATCTCTTCAGTTTCACAGGAGAATTTACCAGAACAGTTTCTTCATCCTCAGACAGGGACAAGAAGACCCGGTGGTGATCATCTGTTCTATGATCAGTTCAGCCATTTCCGTCTTTGTTAAATTACAAAGGTTAATCTTTAATCTGTGAATAGCTAAACGGACAGAACTAAAGTGCAGACGTTCTTCTGGCATCAGAAAACATCTTTAGGTGATTAACCACCTGATTTATGCGACAAAATGCAGTAAGATTTGTGCTCTGACAATCAAAGGCACCAACATATACAGCTCTGTGTTTTACATTTAATCTGGTATTTAACAGTTCGAGACATTTGAGATGACAAATGAAAACTGGGCATCATTCGCCTGCTTGTCATCTGCTTTGTAGGAAGTCAGAGAAAGTAGCAGAGCAGCAAATCTGAATTTAAAGCTGACATTATCAGGAGGGTTGAGTCATTTTAAGAGCGTGACCAGGAAGTTGCTGATGAAAACTCCAGCTACCAGGATGAGGATCATGACCACAAGTGTCAGACCGCGCCAAACAACCAGCTGTTTAACTGACAAAACATCTCCCACTGTGGTAGTGGTGAACTTTCTTTGGGCTGGGCCGCTGGCATCTGGGTCGGTTTTGCTCTCCTGAGCATCCTTGGACTGAACTGCACGGACCTCGGACTGGTTCTGACTCGACTCTAAAGGTTTGTGGCAAAAATTGAGAAGGACTGGTTAGAATACATGAAAATAGCACAGAATTCTTCTTGAAAATGCTACAAGGGTGTAAATTGGATGCAACCTGCATATTCCAAAGTCTCTTTTTCTTCTGCAGTTTGGACCCCTGCTCTCACAAGAGCCTGTTCAGAAACATAAAGAGGAATTAAAACAATAATAAGTGTGTTTTTACCTCAGATATGACTGTGAGAAAAAGTGCCATCTTTCAGTTGTAAAATCTAACAAACTAACATTAAACCTGTTTATCATTTAATGTCTTATAAAAAAATACTGCTACAGATTAACAACCCAATATATTACATTAAATCATTATTAATTTAACTAACAGACTCATCTTTACAATTCACCTTGTTTTTCTTTAAACACGCATACTTGCGTAACAGCCGTATTTCCTTACATGTAAAACTCAGAATAACAGAAACATTGACCGAGGTGATGCGGCTACCAACCTCCTCTGAAGCCTGTTTCCAATCAAGTTTGCATAAAAATATGATGAAAGAAACTGCTTGTAGCAACACACCAATGGTAAGTCCTGTCCAAAGTCCTATAATAGATGTGGGAGAAGAGCTTTCATGAGCACTGGTAGACACAGGGGAGACATCACATGACTGCCGTGGGACTTGCCTACAATCCCCATGTTTGCAGCAAACATGAGCGATACACCGATTGGGAAGCCAATCACGTAGAATCCTACTATATTTATGACGGCACCAATCAGTTGTTTTCCTGTTCCTCTGACAACACCTGCAGCTACACCCTGAAAGGAGAGTAACACACTCAGATCTGGTATAACTGCACTGTATGTGCATGTCTTTACAGATTTAGTATGACATTACAAAGCTTTATATCTCACCGCAGAGGCGTCACAGACATGCATGAAACCAAATATAATCATGACATCTCCAACTCTCTGAATAATGTCTCTAAAAAGATGCAGAAATAGACCTTTTAGGTTGCAAAACACCCTTAAAATTAAACATTAAAAAGCCACAGGAGGATTAGCCAGCTCTTCAGTGAGGTAAATGCATCATAAATGATTTCCCAGTCAAATGATTGAGTCTAGTTTCTTTTTACTTTCAAATTGTGGCACCTGTTAAACTTAACTAATGTTCAATGAGTTACAGTTTAGTGTCAGTATGACGGGTCAGACGTTATGTAACAAAACCCTGTTATGTAACATGACGTGGTCAGCAGTGAAAGCTTCACAATAAATGTAGGGAAGTGAAAGTTAATGGGACTGCGAGTGAACTTACTGGTCTGAGGTGAAAATGTATCCAATAACATTTCTGCTGCTGATGATACAAACTCCAACAAAGCAGGCAACTGTGACTGCGTTGCACAAACAGACACAAAACAGCATGTTGTCAGAAGCGCCGAACAAAGAAAAGCAGAGAGAAAAGAGTCAGTGTTTGTATTTCTTTATATCGCGTGTGTGTGTGAGAGAGTGTGTGTTAAAGTAACAATAAGTCGAATGTCAAATAAAAAACACTGAAACGCTGTAAGTTAAAGGAACATGCGCTGGTGTTTAAGGCATTGTTCTGGCCGCCGAACCTGCCAAGTTCCAACAAAACTATGTAGGGCGTGCTGGAACCACTCAGATCTACTGCGGGTTCACACCACAACCCACAAGACCAAAAGCCTCCAATACCGACAACACCGTGTGCCCATGCAGGGTTGGAGCTGTTTGGTTGGTGTAAGGTTTCGGTGTCGCGGCTCCCTGCTATGTACAAAATGCACATTTTCATGATCGCAATGTTCTTGTGGTTTGGTGCAGTGTTACTGTAAAACACTGGGGCTTACTTGCACAGATGATGGGTATTTTACAAGAAAGCTTGGCCCGCTTGATGTTTCCTGCACCAAGAGCATTCCCTACCCGGACACTGGCAGCAACAGAGAATCCCAGTGGGCACTGGGAGTGAAAGAACACATAATGAAATCAGGTGAAGCATTTTTTGTCGTGCAAATTGAAGCAACATTTTTTGGGACATGTGTTTTTTTATGATTTCTTGCTGCAAAGATGACAGAGAAATACAAAATGTGTAGAGTCTGACATGTTGCTTTTGGTCTTTTCTCAAGAAGTTAATAAATATTCCCAAATCATTGTTTAGTGTAAAGACCTATAAACACAACGTCAACAGCAGGATAGGTATATGGTGTTACCATGTAAGCCACAATGCACAGCTGGTACGAGATGGACTGAGCACCCAGCTCCACCTCACTGATCACACCTGCCAGGAATCCTCCAGCTTCAAATATCCACCATGAAAGGCAAATCATGAGCATACTGGGAACGGCCAGCTTGATGAAGAGACCCCACTCCTGCAGACAGTCAAGTGACCAGCCTGTTGTTCGAAGGTCAAAGTTCAAAGACAAGGACACACAGGAATAAGCAAGGTGTGGAAACTAAACTGAGTGAAATGATTAAAATCTGGTACAGCAGAAGAGTCCAGAATGGATCCAAAAAATGTAAAGTGGG
This sequence comes from Telmatherina bonti, assembly GCF_933228915.1. Lineage (NCBI taxonomy): Eukaryota > Metazoa > Chordata > Actinopteri > Atheriniformes > Telmatherinidae > Telmatherina > Telmatherina bonti. The sequence goes on from NC_136621.1 coordinate 11,743,363, forward strand.
AAGTGAACTGACCTCCCCACGTGGCTTTGTGCAGACCCCTCCAATAGATGTAAGCATACAGGAACAAAGCCAGGAGGTACTGAGAGATGGCATTGGCTGCTGCAGATCCACTTCAACCACACCGTGAAAAGCAGGATTAAAGCAAATAAACAAGCAGAAAAAATTATATTAATTTGTTTTACTGCAATTATACCCAAAACTGCATCTGTATCTATTTTAATCAAGATTTCAGTCCAAGAACACTATAATTGCATCAGTGTTTGTAAATAAAATAATGAAGTGAATAAGAATATCATTGGCATTAATTTGATCATATTATTGGGTCCCATTTCCCCCAACAGCTTGCTTTTTACCCCATTTTGTTTCATTTTGTTGGCCTCCACAAATGAAAATAGAAAGGTCTACTGATTGGAAATGAAAGTATTTTCTGGTATAATCCCTGGCAGCATTTACACTCATTCAGAGGGGTGTAGTTCTAACAAAATGAAGATGTTTCAGGTTGACTTTCTTTTATTTCATAGCGTGCAGCAATAATGAGCGGCTGAAGAAATATATCTGTGAAACGAGCAGGCGACACCTTGGCTGATGAATACCACCTCGGAACTGCAATATGTCCAGTTAAAGGTGGAATATGTAAGATTTTCAATATTTTCAAAATAAATTAACTAACAAAATAACTACAATCATAACTAGATAGTTTTTTGAACATGTAGGTTCCAGTCTGTTCATATTTGATGCGTTATTAAATTACAAGTTTAATTAATGACAAATGACAAAAAGCACTTTTTTTTTTACTGGTAGGCAAACATTTAAGAAGGGTCTTTGTCATTAATTAAACTTTTAATTTAATAACACATCAAATATGGACAGACTGGAACCTACATGTTTAAAAAAAAACTATCTAATTATGATTGTAGTTATTTTTTAGTTAATTTTTTTTAAATATTGAAAATCTTACATACTCCACCTTTAAAGTCAGAAAATCCAAGAGTCCAACAGAGAGACAACAAAGTTAATGTAGGCATCCAGCCGCTTCAGCTACTGCAGCTTCACACCGTATCAAATCTCAGACTGCACGATGCACCTTATCTAATTATAGTTGCTTTATAAGTCACATGTTTGATCACGACGTAATGTCAAAACAACTTACTGGATATCATACTGGATATGATTTTATAATATAATTTTGATTATATTCAGGACCAGCGATGAGTGTGAGGCAAAATCACATGCCGATTTCAGAAAATCACTTCATATTTAATCACAAAAACCATAAAAATATTCAAAACATTTAAATAGAATTTATTTCTTGAGCTTAATGAGGCATTTAAATGAGGATCCTTCTGTTTATATAACTAACATAGAAAGTGCCTCATTCTGTGTATTCAGCATAAAGATTCACATCAAAACAAGAGAATTTCTAATTTTAGAAATTTAATTATTTAAAATAATTAAAGCATGACTTAGAAGCTATTGGCTCATTGATCACAGAATATAATAATACTGCCATCTAAAAAGATGTATGTCCTCGTACACATCAAGTACTAAACAATCAGTTTATTGTATGATTTAAAGGCTTCTGGCATATTTCAGGTAAATGTCTTTTTCTGCAGCTCAAAGCTGACTGTTTGCACTTCTGACCACTCTGAACATAAGTTTTTCTGTCCTAGCTCTGCTGCCAGAAGCCTGGTTTATAATGGCCGAGTTTTCCTGAAGAGGGAAAATGAGTTTTAACTGGATTATTCATCATCTGATTCGTCTTTCATTGTGTTGGCAGCGCTACACATCCTATCAACGGACTGGAATGACCTTCACCTCCTCACTCACACGCGCATTAACTACCCAAAACCTTTGCTTACCCTCTGTTCGCTCTCTGATTTGCCACTTCATTTCCTGGTAAAACTGAGGAACCACAGCGAAAAGCTGAGGAATAATCATGATTCAGCACCGCGGTGCCACAAAATAAACTCCTCCTGGTGTTTGCTGTGACAGAAGGACGGCGTGCGCTTGATTATACAAATCTGTAACACTTTAATGTAGACGGGTAACAACAGAAAAAACCTGGACTGTTGCAGGTGGATTTTTTTGTGGAAGTGAAGAACTTCTTTACAGAGTTTATATCATGACTGTGCTCATTAACAACAAAACATAGATTAAACAGGAAAGTGAAAAAAAAAAAAGTTCAGCATGGCTGAAAGGATAAAAGGTCATAAAATTTCGATATGATTTCCCGTCTGCCCTTATTTTATCTAAAGTATTCCTGTCCAGAATAAATCCATGAACTCTGGTTTCATGGTGATGCAGCAAGCTTTTGTTTTAAACTTCTGGGGGTCTCCCTGTGTGTTGTTTGCATGTTATTGGAAAACACTGATTCTCTCCAGGAAAAGTCTTCCTCCCACAGTCCACAGTGAGGACTTTGTGTGATTACGGTCCTTTACGTTGGCCCTGTGATAGACTGGCAATCTGTCTAGGGTGTAATCTGATCATACCAGGCATTAAATAACAGTTATCAGCAACATAGATCCTCACATTGGGACTGATGACCCGAATGCTCTTCTTATGCTCATATATGTGGAAGCAGGATAAAATAATTCCAAAACAAATGTATAAAAATGTTATGTTTTATCTTTTTGACCTGGTCTCTTTGACCAATGTGGTTATTTTATCATTTTATATTATTATTACTAACAAAACATGACTCCATTCTTGGCAGCTTTATGTCAGAAAGTTGTTTTGTTCAACAGAGAACGGAATGGTTTTCCAGATTAAACAGGATTCGCAGAAAACCATGATTAAGACAACACTTGCTGTGAGGGTCCTCCCCATGCTCATATCAGTCAGGTTTGGGTTGCATTTTAGCTGTGCGATCAAGAGACTGGTAGGAATCTGGTGTTCAGTATTTGCCTTTCCTCATCCCAGACTGATCTTGTGAGAAAGCTGAGAGGAAACTTTCATATTTATACCAATAAAAAGTCAGAAATTCACCAGAGTGGGATTTATCACTGATTTCCTCAAAGAGGTTCCGTGAAAATGCAATAACTTGTCTCACATTTCAATCAGGAATCAAGTCATGGACAAGCGGACAAAGACAATAAAAAGTAAAAAAAAAAAAGATTTTTCTATGTGGAAAAACCAACAGCAAACACTGACTTTCTCTATAAATGAATCATTAATCTTTTGGATAATAGAGAAACTCACGCCACACCCAGCTCCAGAGGATAAAGGAAGATATAGTTGATGACTGCATTGAGGACATTTCCAGCTGTTCCAGTTATAACCTGAGGCCACATAATTCCCTGGAATCAACAGCGCAGATTATCTTAGTGTTGATATCACATCTTATGGTGTTCATTAAAAATCCATCCATGTTAAAGGTTTGCACCTGATTTTGCAGGTACTTGCCCTGAAGCTGGTACATAAAAGCAGCCTGGAAATAAAAACAAAGAGCAAAGGAGACATCTTAATGCAGCACTTCTCAACCTTTGTGCAACACAGTACCCCTTGTAAAATACTTTTTCAGCCAAGTACCGCTACCACTGCAAAGTACATTTGGTTAAGAAAAAACATGAAATGCTGCACTTTGTCATTTGTGTTTGGTTTATTAAACTTTAACCGTGTTTTGCGCATCTCTACTTTTACCAGGACGTCATCGTTTGCGTTGTCAAGGCGACAGTGACTGAAAAAAATACGATTTGGCTTGTGACGGGTGGGGTTCTGAATTTGGGATTTTGGCAGGAATAAAATGGTGTAAGTATAAATGTAAATTCAGTTTATGAATGTACACTTACATTGATTGAAATATATTAAACATTTACAGAATATTAATTTATTTTATTTAAGGATGTTTTAAAGAAAACATAAAAAGATATACATTTTCAAATAATTTCATTTACCCCCAAGAATGTCCTGAAGTACCCCCAGGGTTTCGCGTACCCCCATGTCAGAAACAGTGTCTTAATGAATATGCTAATTTCCATAATCCTTTCCAGCTTAAAAGGTTAGTTTACAAACAGAGTGTACAGTGAGGATAAAATGGGAGTTGTTCTATAAGAATTTGTAGGCTCTTTACCAGATCTCATGATTAAATACCTCACTGCTCACATCAACATTTTAAGAGTAAGTAGGAAAGCAGGAGCTTCTCTATAAAAGCAAACAGTTTGTCAATTTGCAGCTCTGTGTGTTTGAGTTTATGTTAATGCAATGCCAAAGGGGAAAGACATTAGCACATATCTAAGAATCATATCAGTCTGGGAGGGTTAGAAGGTAATTTCCAAACTTTTCAGTCCATCATTCTACAGGGAGAAACACAAGTGGAAAAAAATTCAACTACATCTGAGAATCTACATGCCTCAGTTTGTATGTAAAATGTTAAAAGTCATGACAGTACAGCCAGAAAAAGACAAGTATGGCCTGTTTGAAAAGACTGCAGCAGAAAGGCTCCTATCTGGAAAGAACATGTCAACGAAGCTGAGGTTAGCAAAGCTGCATCAGAAGAAACCACAAGACTTCTGAAAGACTTAGTAGAGAGATTAAGCAATAATGACAGAGGCACATTTGGTGGAAGCCAAACATCTCAGCAAAAACACCTTACATCAACTGTCAAGCACGGTAGTGGAAGGCTGATGATTTGGGCTTGCTTCTGTTGTCAAAGGACCAGCGTCAAATGCAAAGCCATTGTCTGGCAGCCAAAGCTTTATTTACAAACACAGTAGCAGATTTACAACAGTAGGATTGAAAAAGAAGAGAATTGAGTTCTCTGATGATCCAAAGTCCAGATCTCAACCCGACTGAAAAGCTGTGTAAAGACCTTTAAGAGAGCTGTGCATGCAAACCTCAATGAACAGAAGCTACGGTGTAATGGACCAACATACCTTCACAATGATGCGAGACACTGATAATGTTGTTTAAACATCATTTCTTCAAGTTATAGTTGGTAAAGTTAGTTGTACAAACTACTGCATTACTAGAATATTCACACACTGCTTCTGCACCTTGACTTTGATTTTGTTTTTTCATGTGCTGTTGTTCATTGCTCATTCATTGTTCATGCAGTCTTTGTCTCATTCTAAGACCTGGTGATGTCCTGATATGTAAAACCTTTGAACTGAAGGAGAGTGTTATTGTTTTTTAAACGGCTGTATTTTGATAGAACTGCAGGGCTACATGGGAGCCCTCATCATTTACTGATCAGGTGTCTAAAACACAGTGGGAAAAAAACAGACTGCATAAAACTTACCGGGAGAGCAGGCATGAAGATCTTCACGTACAGCTGAGAAAGACTTGACAGCAGCAAGAGAAATAGGAAATGTACACAGGAAGGATGAACACATTTGTAAAACCAACACATATGTAATACTGCATTTTCTAGAGACCTGGCAACCTCTGGGCTCTGCTTGACAGCGAGTAGAAGTGGTTCGGTGTTAATGAGGACAGCCCAGCAGGGGAAACACGCCAAGAACAGAATCAGAACCCCTCTTTGGAGAATCACACCTACACGTTTCAAGTTACCGCTCCCATAGGTCTGCACGACACACGGAAAACAGAGAAACAAGGAATAAAAACTTGATTCAAAGCACTTACTGTCGCGCTGTTTGTAGAATAAACTTAGCTAAAGACTCTACCTGAGATATGAGGGTATCACAAGTTGTTGACAAACCAGTGCCAATGGAAATACCAGTGACGTTAACTACCTACCAAAAAGAAAGCAACATCCTCAAATCATAGTCTGAGTCAATGAAAACAAAGAGAAAGTTACTGAAAGGCCTGTCTTCCCACCGCAGCTGCCAGCGACACTCCGACTAGCTCTGTTTTCCCAAGATGTCCGCAGAACACCATGCTGATGATGCTGATCATGAAGACCATCAGCTGGGACAACACCTAAAACAAATCAAACACAACACCTACTTAGGCCTGTCACAATAGGCAATAAGTCAATTAATCGCACAATAAGAAAAAATGCAGTAGTTTAATTTGTCTTTGTTTTATGCTGCATTTGTTTTAAGACAATATTATCAAACATGACAATACAACAAACTTCCATCTGTACTTAAGACGTAAACAAATGGGCTAGCTCCATCTTCTCGACCGTCTACCATCACTGCGGTGCTTAACCGACAGATTAAACACCAACAGGACAGTGCAACATGGTGTGCACTCAGACAGCATGGTTGGTAAAGTGACTCTGCCCTTTAATATTCTTAAAAAGACAACATTTTGAGAAGTGTTGCAAACATTTCACAGTCAGTATGAATTGTCTGGATGAACATACGTGTTACAAACGGCAATTTCACAACTTTACAATGACATGAAAAATGGCATTTTACCATTCCACCTCTGGTCAAGTCCAAACATGTCTCCTTACATGATCTTGACCATAGACTATGTAACTGTGTTACATCGTGTTTGGAGACCATATGTTCCAAATAAACACATTGCCATAATCCCAGGAGAAATCCAGATCTGTTTCAGCAGACTGGGGACTGGATCAGCATAAACTAGTCTGCACATCCAGCTTCTTTAGACATTAAAGCATGTTAATCTTGGAAAGGGTTTCCTTGCATTATTATAACATTATTGTGATTTTAGTTGAAAATGGTCTCAAAATGACAATAATCACTTAGCGCAATATTATCGTCTATCGCAATAATTTCTGAGACAATTGATCGTGTGGCAAAATTTACTGTGACAGGCCTACACCTAAGCATTAATATCAAAATACCAATCTTGGCTTTAATCTCTTCTTCACCACCAGATGGTGATAAAGTATACTGATGGGTGACTGGCAACCCAGTGGTAATGGAAAGTTAAACATTATGAAAAAGCTTAAATGTAGTGTATGTGAAAAACTGGGCAAGGCTTGAAAGGGTACAACAGGAAGGCATAACATCAGCTCCAGCGTTAGGTTGTATTTTTGGCTTTAACCTACTCACCAGTGTGGTTGTCTGACACAAGACACCAACAAACGACAACGAGCCAAATAAATCCATTACAATGTTTTTTAATCTATCAAAGTCTTGGTTTTTTATTAAAATGCTCTGATTTCTTTTTATTCAGCCAAGAAATCTGGATAAGAATAGTTTCTTTTTAAAAAGTACAAAGATAAAACTATGTGTCAATAAAAAAAAATCCTATTCCAATAAGCTTGATGCCAACATCTGGTACAAAAAGTTTTATTCTTAATCTCAGCCTGAACACTCTTACACCAATTTCCTTGTGATTTCTTGAAGATGTCTTCAGAAAATACATCTCCCGGCTTCTTGAAGGACATGTCAAAGCTTTTTTTTTTTTGGGATGTGGGCCTTTTGTTGTGTTTTCTGTCCAGAAGATCCACACTTTGTGAGTAATGTTGAGATCTGGTTTCAGGGGACGATTGCTCACTTGATCTGATATGTCGTTACCACGTTACCACATATTTTCAATCCAATTATCGTGTCAGGTGGCATACCGTGGTCTTTTCCTGCTGGTTTCCATCCTCTTGAGCGATTCTTGACAGTCAACCTTCCACTGAGACAATTTCTGATGAGCCTTCAGGCAACAGTAGATGGATGAACTTTAGGTTCAGATGCATCTGTCAGGTCCTGGATTTTTTTCCCCATCTTTCATCAGGACATCTTTCAGATCCTGTTCATTTACTCCAGATAGTTTTTTAAGCCTGAAATGTTTTTTTGTCCACTAGCCCAGTTTAATAAACTGGACACGCTGCACATCATGGCAGGTTTTTCACTAATGACGCTTTGGGAATCTTTGATGCAAAAGATACTCCTGTATGTCTTAAAAACTGTTATCTTGGGTATTTTTAAGTTGATAAAACTAAATCAAAGAGAAAAAATGGTGTCTTTGTTGATAAAGTACTTTTTTTTTTTATTTTTTTTTTTTTAACATAACTTAGTTTGAAGTGTCTTAGCAATTACATAAAATGACATCTGAAAGGTGTCAGGTTGATTGGTCAATTGCCTGAAAACTACTTTTAAAGATTACAACAAAGTCTGTCCCCTCAGAGACAAAATATTAAGAAACACAAGAAGGCTTAAGATTTTCACACATGACTGTAAATCATCTTAAAAAAACTAAACAACTGGATTTTCTTTTATTGGCAGATATGTTTTAGTTAAATCAAAAACAAAAACATTTCTATGGCTATGAACTAAAACTGAACTTAAAATTGGAGAAAAAAATAGCAAATGTCCAAAGGAAAAGTGGAATAACCTCTGAAATGCCAGAACTTGCTCAAGACCTCTTTACAAGCTTCGAACAAAGTTTCACTTCTTGAAAACAAAATATGAAGATATAATTGCTGGATCTCGGACAGATGTCTTAAATCATCCCTACATGGACTGTACTGGCAGAAGAAAAATGTATTTTTTCACAAAAACTGAAAATTTTCTTTTGCAAAGGACCTTACCCGTGATTATGACAATGAAAAAGTTGATAAATCTTGGTCTAATGACCAGTCCATGTAATGTCTGGTTCACAGCAAAAGCATGATATTAAATAAACAAATTCAGGAACCTTACATTCAATTCAATTAATTTCAGCTTTATTTGTAGCTCAGGGCACTTTACAGACTAAATTAATTAATATTTCTAAGATAAAGCGCACGCCTTTTGCAACCCTTCCTGTAACTCCTTGTATCCATGGCAACATGGTCCTTCCTCTTTTCCTAACCAACACCTAACAGGCTGTCCTAAATGGTCACTGACCAGTTTAGAAAAGGGACGTTTCATTCTCACCACAGGTCCTGCCAGCTTGAGGAGTTGCACCAGCTCATTCCGGTATTCCAGCGGTATTAAACACCGGGTGCACGAGACTTCACCGGGGTCCCGAGCCCAGGACGCTTCTGTCAGGTCTGCGTTAACATCACATTTAGGGTCTGCCGCTGGACTCTCCATAAGTGTTGCGCTTTAAAAAGATGCGAATATGAAAAACGTCACCTCCATTAGGTACCTCTATAAATAAATGTTCCCCTTTTTATCCCTGCCGGGAGCGCGCGGGTCGAAATGTCCTCGCGCTGCAGCTGAGGTGGGATGTGGTGACAGGAAAGAGCCGCAACAACCATAAAGCACGGCGTGTTAATGACCCCTTGACTTCATACGGAGAGTGTAGACTAACATTAGACCTAAAAGTATCCGGTTTCCCATGCACGCGCGCCTCTGCACAGCTTCCGCTCCCTTACCGGGGAAGACGTCACGCTGACGGAAAGATCACGAGATCAGGGACAGTATCTGATCCAAACTAAAACTTCAACACGCAGCTCCAGTTTTTCCTGTGGAAACAGTAAAAATGTTCATGTTTTGATTTAATGCACTTATATTTGAAATGTGAAATCAGCGATAATTTTCTGTATGAGAGAATTATGACCAGACGTTGCAGCCCCCCCCCCCCCCCCAAACAAAAAAACAAAAAACATATGACATCCAAAGGAAAACCTTTCATAGGCTGTGACCTGCAGCAACGTGATCCTGCTTATCTGCTTTCAAGTTAATCTCTTAATAATCGCTGACATATATCTCATAGTATTATGGAAGAAATCATTTAATGGGTTTATTAAGAGTTGAAAGTGCAGGGAAGGTTCAGTCTCAGCAACATTATGTAGTTAGATCTGCCTAACAGATCAACAACTCTGATTGGACCCTATTGTTGTTGACATTACTTTTTGTTGTTTATTTTTTTGTTTCTGTCTTGAATCACTTGCTTTAATGCTCAGTATGTGGGTGCCCAAGTAGTCATCATTATACTCTTGATTTATTTATGCATTTACCATAAAATACTGCATAAAAAAAGAGCACCTCTTTGTTGTTGCTGTCTCGGTCTGTTGTTGTTTAGTCTAATGTTGGACGGGTTTTACTGGAATTAATTTCATTTTGCCAGGACGCTGGCTCAATGACAAATAAAACTGATTCTGGTTCTTCTAATCCAGGGGTCGCCAACCCTGATCCTAGAGCTGCAGAAAATGAAACAGCTGACTGTTTCATTGGAGTCAGCTGTGTTGGAGCAGTGATCCATGGAAAACCTGCAGGATCGTGATGGACACCGCTGCATTATGCCAAATGACTGAACTTTAGTTTTAAGGTAAACTGAAAAGGCATATCTTTTTCAACTATAGCTCAGAAAACAAAAGGCTGTTTTGGTTTGGTTGCAAAATATTTTAAAAAATCGACACACTTTTGTTTAACCCTTTCATGTAGTGGTCACTATAGTGGACACCTATTTACAAGTGTTTTTATTGCATGTTCATGTTCACTGCAATAAGGATGGTAAATTTGTCAACGCACAACTTCAGTGGATGTTAGTGAGTCATCCAATACATTACCACTCACTGAGAAATAAATAAATACAAATTTTAACATAAATGCATAAATTGTAATTACACAAGTTTGCCTGTATGATAAATTGGAAAAGAAAATTATACAGCTATATTTAATATTTACGTCACAAAAATATGATTACATATTATTTTATAAATATTTCATAGAATACATTAGAATAAATCACATTAATTCAAAATATCACGAATAAATACAAAAGCATAATTGCATATCTGTAGAGGAAAAATACTGCATTTAAAATAATGTGACAAAGTTTCACATTAATGAATGTATGAAAGGGTTCATTTAGGATTTTAGCTGTTCTTCCAACACACAGTCGCTGTTGTATTCTTTCATGCACGCTGCTCTAGTTTGGCAAGTCTCTTTGCTGTTGTAAAATGTGCACTGATGCGGACCAAACATGGAAAAATTCTATAAGTTTTAATCATATCACATAAATAAATATGTCATTATATTTAACCAAATATTTCTATGTGAAATATTATATTTAAACTTTTGAATTATTTACTGATGTAACGAGTCAGAGAACAGAATCTCTTCCCACGTACTCCCAAAACACTGAGTTATTTTCAGTGCATTCTGGTTTAAATGAATTGCAAATTAAACAGTTGCATGTTATTGTTTTTTTAAAAAAAATTTTTATTTTCTAGTCAAGTATACTAAACAAGATTTCTAAAATAATTTAAAATACATTTTAAAAAGATATGAAGTTAAAAAAATAAGCTTTAAACTATTAACCAATATTATTCTCTGATGCTTACAAGCAATGAAATGCGATCTTTTTTTTTAATCAGTATTATTTATTTAAAACAAATAAACAAAAATATTAGCAGTTATATGTAGAGTATTGAATCTGCTGCATGTTAAAATCTGAAGTGACAATATAGCATCAGGTTTAAATCTAAGTCAGAAAAATCATTTGTATAAATGATATAAAAGCTTTTCTGGTTTCACTAAAGTCACATGAGCACCAACAGATGAAGCTTTCCTGCAGATTTCCTACTGAGAACTTAAGCTCATTTTTTATAAAAGGTGAGAGTAAACAAATGCTGGAGGTTGTGCAGATAAACAACAGCACTCTTTTTCCTTTTGCCTTTCAGTGTTTCCGCCCCCTAGTGGCAAGGAAATAAACTGCAGCTACATTAACAGAGAAATAAAAATACAGATGAATTCTGTGCAGCAGAAAAAACTCCAAACAAAGATCTTAACATTGTTTTTAATGGTGGGAATGGAAGATTACAAAGCAAGAGCAGACATCATCATTCAGTCATTCACAGATAGGATCCCTGATAAAACAACAAAGCATTTTATGGCTTGTAACAGCATGCTTCGTGAGCACAGATGATTACAAAGGAACAAACTCCTTCATTTGTTTGAGACGGTATCCAAATGGAAGTTGTGGTAAAAAGTTTATGAGTTCTTTGATGCAAATTGGGAAGAAAGTACAGAAAACTATATACTGTTTCAATCAAATGGAACAGAACAGTACAGTGAACAAATAAATGATTTTAGTTGCCTTAATTAATATAAATATAAACACTGTTTGCAATATTTTGTGTTTCCAGCATGGAGGTGGTGAAATCACTTCTGATATTGCTGCAGTGAACATGCAGGTCCAGTGTACTTCAAGGCTTTTTTTTATTTTAAGAAACATTCCAAGTGAAAATGCTGCAATGCAACAGCTTATCCACAATAAGCTTTAAGCAAATCAGTGTTGAACGGTGTTGTTCACAATCTTGTGACAGATGCATTCAGCTTGTAGTTTTTTGATGAGATTCTCTCGATCTCGGCTGTATTGGTTTCCCCAACCATACACGATGTGTCAACCAAAGGCTGAAAAAGCTCAGTCACAAATATTAATACTGCATACTGTAATCATGCTCTGTTTGGGCCATCTGTGGTCAAATTCTGGTACTGGTTTGCTACTGTTTGTGGTCATCTGCAGTAATAAAGCACTTAGTGTTAGAGACAGGTTGGTAGTCAGTCTTTCATTTGTCTGTCCCCAGAGCTCAAAGAGAGCTGTGCATTATTTAAAGATCTTGAAATAAAGTCTGAAACTCAAAGCAGCTCTCATAAAACTACATAACGCACGATGAAAATGAATTTCAGACTATCGTTCATGGACTGCCGATTCATGTTCGTCATACGTTTGCGCTACATAGAAAAATAAATAAATGTTTTGGGGAGAAAAAAAAAGCAGGTTTGACAGCAACATCACCATGCACGAGAAAGTTCAGTCTTTTACCTGCAGGTGGAAAAAATAGGGTGTCGATAAATAACTAAAAGACAAGCTGTTTGCTGTATTACAGTTCCAAAAAATCACACCAAAAATGTGTGTGCAAAACTGCGCCATAGTTGCACGTAACTCGACCCAAAATGTTGTTTCTTAAAATCACATAATGCACATACATCAGTAAACTAATACTAGGTTTATAAAATGGCAAACAGCTTCAGGCTTGATTCAGTCACATCACTTCCCACGCTAGTTTTTGGTTTTTGTAAACAGCAACATTCAACAAAAGTCCCCACTAACAGCCTGGACAACGTCAAGATAAGATCATTAAGCATCAGAAAAACTGCAAAGTTCTCAGAAGATCAGAGAAAATAAAGTTTGTCACTGAAAAATAAACAGCTCAACCAAAGGCCTGTGTATGAATGAATGAATCAAACACAGATTTGCTCTGCATATTATTAGTGTGTGTGTTTGTGTGTGTGTCCTTGGCCACAACGCCGCACATCAGAATAAAGCTTTGAGTAAACATTTCCAAACTTCTTTCTTCTTTGAATTTCTTGCTATCGCACAAACTTTAGCAACTCATTAAAGAAAACACAAAAACTTGGATTGAAATAATAAATAATACATTCAAGTACATCAGTCCCTCAGTTCTACGGAGTCTGATCCCTCGGCTTGGTCCACGTAACACTTTTGGCTGTAGCTCTGAAAGTGCTCCGCTACCACATGCACCTCTGTGTTGATCTCTGCCTTTAACTGGACAAGAAGTGGTTCTATGATGGTTTGGTCTCAATTTCACTAGAACTCCCAGAAAACTGCACCTCAGGCTTCTAAACATGCTGACTGTCCCGGATTACTTGGCCCAGTTCTGCAGCAGCTGTGGGTTCACCGGTGACCTCCTGTGCGTGGAGTCCCCAGAGGCCGTGGCCCGCTCACAACGCGGTGAGGGTCCGGAACAGCTGCGTGAGGCAGAAGACGGACGCGGTGAGCGCCGTGCACTGTTTGGCCAGCAGTTTGGTGCTCAGGTCCTGGCAGCTGCGTTTGCTGCAGGCTCGCTCTGCCGCCAGACAGAAGTCCCTGAATGAACGGGCCACGTCTGCCAGACCTGCAACCGCCTCCGCGTTCCTTCGGTCACACCTGTCACAGCCGGAGAACCAGAGGCAGATGCCTGCCAGCTCCACCAGGGTTCGGAAACTGTCAGCCAAGGAGCGAAGCATTTCCTCTGGACTCTGTCCGGTCCCCACCACCTTCTGACAGCCGGACATAAGCCGTCGGGCCTCTATCTGCAGCACCCTCTTGTTTTCTGTAAAGTGCACGGGGCAGCTGTCCCTTGGGTGTCGACCTCCATGACCAGCTACAGATCGGTCAGTGCTACTGCCTTCCAAAACAGAGAGGAGCTTGTCCACGTCCATGCGGAGAGCCTGGAAACCTGCTGGAGGGTCTGGGTAGCGCTGCCGGCCTAAATGACTGATGGTGTCCTTGTGCATTTGAGAGACGTAAGAATCGGAGGTGTTCGACAGCGGGGAGAGGAGAGGGCTGAGCTCAGAGGTGGAGGAGGAGGAGAAGAGGATGGAGCGAGGAAAAGAGGGGGAGTGGGTGGAAGAGGCAGAGAGAAAGGAGGGAACAGGGGGCAATGTAATGAGGGGAAGACCTGCTGTGGAAATCTGGGTAACGCTGCTTCTCTGTGCGCGACAGGAGAACTCGTACACGGTCAGCTCTTCATCGAAGCTGTCCTCCCCGCTGAAGCAGTTTGTGTAAACCGCAGGGCAGCCACACGCGTCTAGTGGCACCTGCACCCCCTCTGCAACCGATTCACATCCAGACGCGAGCACAGAACCGCAGCCAAACTCAGACTTCAGCGGTGGAGCAGACCCTGCTTCGGCTGAGGTCTTTGTCTGGGGCGGGTCCTCGCAGATAGTAAACACCCTGCAGCTTGTTGAAAGGGTTTTGTTTGGGTCTGGATTCTGCTCGATAGGCCGACAGAGACCAGTCAAAGGCCGGTCGCTACTGGCCTTGTTTGCTCGTTGGGCCTGACTATGAAAAGCGAGTCCTGGTCCATTTAGATTCTGTGTGGTCACCACTATTGGGGGAGGAATGGAATGGGACTGAGTGCTTCCTTTAAAGCCTTGACTGATTTTGTCTGGACTACTGACTTTTATGACCGGTTCTGGGAGATCTTTTACAGGTCCTGGAGGGTTTATCTTTAGGGTGGTATCTCTTTGGAGTAGGCTCACTATGGAGGGTGGCGGCGCTGTTACGGGTCCAGGTGTGTTCTGGTTAAGTCTGCTGTGCAAAGTCTGACTTGGATGTTGGGATTTGGGCTCAGTTTGGACCGGCAGCTGAGGTCTAGCTTCTTTGACCTCACACTCTGATGGAAAACTTTTTGTTGAGTTTGCTTCCACAAAAAACTCTCCGTCCACTTCAGATCCGGTCAGCGTCGTATCCGAGTCGTCTGATTCGACTGATTCAGCTGTTGCGTCCGTCTCTAAGTCAAGAGTTTTTGTGACATCATGAACATCTGTCACCTTGATGGCGATCCCTGTGTCGTCCCTGTTGTTTCCCTCGGCGGGACTCTGGACCGTGCTTCCATCGCCTGCACGATTCAAACCGTCTTGGGAGCGCGATAAATAAAGGGGGAGACTCTGAATCTTCCCTCTGAGTGTTGATGCAGACAACCGGCCCATGATGGTTGGTGAACAGGTCTGGAAGAGGAAGTGAGTAGGGGTAGGCAGGTCTTTCGAGAGATCCTGGACTGTGGCGGTTTTAGCTGTCATTGAGCTCGGACTAGCTAGGTTTGGTCTTGGTATGAGAGAATCAGAAGTGGCGTTATCTGTGGTTGGGTCTGAGGATGAAACGTTCTGTGGCGCAGCTTCACTTTTCAGTCTCGCATCTGAATCGAAAGATGGAGACGTGATGCTGGTCGCCGCTCCGAGTTTCGCCGTGATAGAGTTTATAGCTAGAGTGTAATCTGTTTTAATGGAGTGACTTCCTGTCTGGACTTCACACTTTGCAGGAGGGTTAATGCTGAGATGTGCTTCGTCTCTGCATGGGGCGTCGCTGACGCTACACTTTGCAGACTCAGGCTTGTCATCAGTTTTATCACTTGAGCCATGATTTAGAGAGTTGCTCACATCAACATCATCATCGTCGTTATCATCATCATGATCATCATCAAAAACATTGTCTGAGTTTGTGCTATCTGTAACTTCATCACTCATGGTGACGGTAGGTTCAAGAACATCGGTGACGGTAGGTTCAAGAACATCGGTGGCTTCGTTGTTGAGGACGGTTTTAACTTGGACTGATGAAGCTTGGTCAGCGTGGTCACCCGTCTCTGCACTTCGCTCTGGATGATGTAAAACACTCATTTCGTTTGACGTTTCCACGTTTTCACACCTCCATTTTTCCTGCGGCAAACTTCCACTTTCTGGTTTCTGTAGCTCAGGTGCTGTTGGTAGAGGGGATGAAGGAGGGGGGGGTGGGGGTGAGTACGTTGGGGGGAAATAATCATTGCCATGTGCGTCTGTTTGGGAGGAAATCAAATCAGAACACAGAAAGGCTTTACTGCATATTTCACTGGCTTCCATTAAGCATGCGGACGATGTGCTGCCATCTTGTGGCCTTTCAGCACCGAGCAGTGGCCTCTTCAGGCTGGATGAGAATCCTCTTACCATCTCTTTCTTCTCATCTTCCTCCTTACCTTCCTCCTCTACGATGTCAGGTAAAAACATATGACTTGTGAAAGGTCCATTCCCAGTGACGCCCACAGACTCCTCCTTGTCTGCCTCGTCTTTTCCTTCCCCCATCTCCTCTTCCCCTTCCTCTTCCTCCTTCCCATCACCCCGCCGATCGGCGCTCTCCTTCCCGTCTGGATCAACCCGACAGCGGACCACAGTGATGGTCGGAGATGCTGTTTTCACTAGATCTGTGACCGATTTGGACTCCATTGCATCAGGCTCCATCTCCATTTCCTGCTTCCTGCTCCGAGAGGAGGATTTCTGTTCTGCTCTGTGTGAGTGGAGTTTCGATGGGATCGGCTTTGACTCAAGCTGAGCAGGTTCTCCTTCAGAGTGAGTAAGCGAGGAGACGGTAGGACTGGGATTCTGGCTTTGCTCCGAGGGTTCTGGATCTGGACTGAGCATCTGGGTGTCGCTGGATTCTGGAAAAAGGTTTTTGAGACACCTGTTGGGGGCCAAGTTGTGCTTTGGTTCTGGATCAGGTTCTGGATATGTCACCCTGGAGGTGTAATCGGTTTCCATGAAGGAACGACGCTTCCGAGATCTTTTTCTGAGATGGAGCAAGGTTTCTCTGCTTCCTCCTTGTTCACCTCCTTGTCTTCTCTCGGCTGCTGCTTCAGAGTCTTTGTGTGGATCCTCCACAGAGACCTTGATGTTGCTGAGGCTGACAGAGCTGAGGAAGTCCGGCTTCATCTGTCTGCACATATCTGGAAAACAAAAAACCAACAGGATCAACCAAACTGCTTCAAAGCTTTGTGTGAATGTGTTCTTTAATGTTTCAGAAAATGAATCCTGTTCTTCCTAAGCCAAACAAAACATTCACAGCAACAATGTGAAATCAAACAAGCTACTTCTTCTCTCCACGTCATTCATGTTTATGTTGGAAGTTATGAAAACATCTATGACTTCATGAATTTGTGTTGTGTTTAGCTGCAGTGTGTTGTACAGAGACAAACAGCTGGAACAATAAAACTGTCTAAGAATCACTCAGTGTTACTTAAAGCTGTTTTTACTGACCGTCCTCTGTTGTTTCTGCTTTTATATGCAGCATACCAGTAATAGTTAAGACTGGTAACACTGGAAAAAACGTCTTTATAAAGTCAGATCTAATATTTGATATTCTTAAGAAGAATTATGGTTATGGTTATTTGCTATTCTCCTTAAAATTGCCTTCACACCCCTATTGCACACAATTAAAGTTTTAACACAAACATAAAAATATTTATGTAGGATTGAAACGGACGGGGCTGAAAAACACCATCCAAACATTTTGATGAGCTGTTTTAAACAACTGGGTGGTGATATGTGTATCTAAACACATCTGCCTTTTGTCCCTCCCCCCTCAACACCTTGGCAACAAGCACTGTGTTTCTGTGCTTTGGATGCGTTGCTTTGGGGAAGACGAAAGCAGTTTGGACTCTTTATTGTGTTTTTTTTTAAATGTTGCTTCTTCGCATCTCGTTTCCCTGGATCTCCTACCCTGCCTTTTATTGTTGGTGTATTTTTTTCTCCAGGAAAGTATTTACTTTTTCTTATTTTTGACAACAGAAAATACATTTTTTCCTCATCTTTTTCATTACTGTGTCAACCTGATTTCTGCAAACAACCTGGTAGTAAACTTAAAATGCAAAAAGCTCACACAATGTCTTGCAGTTTATGACAATTTTTTTTTTATTTTTTAAAAAGGAGATTAAATAAAGAAAAGAAAAATTCTGCAGAAGGATCCAGTTGTTTTGATGGGTAAAATGACTCAATGTTCCTGCTTCCATGTTCTGAAACCATCCAGTTTCTCCAGTTCAGCCTTTTTGCAGTTTAAACAGTGAAATAAACTAACTTGATTATATGAGATTAGACTCGAGATAAGAGCTACGTTGACAAAAGTGAAAATTTGTACAAGATTAATAATGATTTCTTTATGTGGGTCTCTGACCATGATGGGTCCTAAAGCAGCTGCATTAGCTGCATATGCATCACTTTCACCTGAGTTTTAAAATACAGCAAACACAGCAAACATCAGCAGAACCTCTGCAACCTGAGCACCTGATCGGCACCTAAACGGTACATAGAGACATATTGGAATGAGGTTTAGGAGGCAGTGGTGATACTGTATCTCCATAATCTGCAGTCTAACTAACTCTATCCTTCAGGATGACGACGCTCTGCCCCCCTGGGTCAGGATCATCACAGAGCAGCACAATACATGACTTTAAACACTTCCTGGTTGAAAAATAGGATCCATCCCACAACAAATGTGACCTGCGTGGCGACCAACACAAGAACAACGCACCAGGCTGTGGTGGCTGCATATGGGTCTACTGTACGCTACAGAGGTTTGTGACAGTGTAAAAAGAATACAGTGTAAACGTCATAAATGTAGGATGTTTTCCCTTAATACTGGGATTCCAAAACCCACAAAGAGAAAATTACAGGGGATTTTGGTGAGTTTTTAGGGGGGCACCACCCAGATATTTAGTTATGTTCCTCCTTCCACAGCAGCACAGTCATTGCAAATTCTACCTCATAAAGGTGATAGTAACACACCAGTTGGTTTTAATACAAAAGAGAAATAATAAAGAAAACACAAATTTTATTTTATGCCATGATTATGAAAAATAAATAATTATCAAAAACGAATACCAAATTTTAGTTCCAGCCCCCTTTTTGTATAAAGCTGCAGCTAAACCAAAAAAACTGTATAATATTTTATAACTTTCTACTGTGAAACTAAATAAATGTGGTAGTTTTATAAAGGTAACATATTTTCCTCTTAAATATCCTTCATAAGAAGTACAGAGACCCATACAGAGCTCAGTTTTTAAATGAAAGACTTATTACAGGGGTAGGCAGCTCCGGTCCTCGAGTCCTGCAAATGTTTCTCTGCTGCAACACACCTGGAACACATCAGACCTAATTAGCATTGAGTAAAGTTTGACATCAAACTCTGCACAAGTCTGCTAATTAGCCGTTAATTTAAATCAGGTCTGTTGCAGCAGGGAAACTCTAAACATTTGCAGGACTGTGGCACTCAAAGACCGGAGTTGCCTACCCCTGACTTTTTATTATTGCGATCTGTCTGTCTGGTTCCTCACAATTCATCTTGCGTCTTCCTTTCAGAGCTACTGTTCCTAAAGATTACCTCCCCAGATGATCTCCGTATCTGACCTGATGCTTCATGCTCTTCAAGCAGCAGACACCTTGTTTAGTCTTTTGTGACACACGGGTTCATTTGTTCAGCTATGCTGCTGTTGGAGCTTCATGCAGTACATGTTTTGGCCACCAGAGGGGAGCACAAATAAATGTGGACGTTTCATACTTGATTGCAATCTCAATACAAACTGAATCACCTCTCGGCACAGCACCTGCGGTGGGGTCTTCAGGTGAGGTGAAGCGATCTCTGGCATCAAAGAACTCCTCCTCATCAGAGCTGCTGTCTCCAAAGCCGGGGGGTGGATGGAGGATGGGGATGGGCTCCAGATCTTCGGACTTAGCGGCCTCCTCCTCCCCTTCTCCTCCGGTCTGAAGCTGCTGGGGGCGTGGAAGGCTGCGAGCGCTGTCGGGGGTGATGTTGGAGCAGATGTTGTAGTAGCAGCGAGCGTCGCTTTGGTCAAAGTTAAACACAAAGTCTTTGTGGGAGGAGGAGGAGAGTGGAGAAGAAGAAAGCAGATGCTCTTTAACACCACCCTCCCCACTCGCACTTTCTTCTTCGCTTGCTTTTCTTAGTGTCACTGCTAGTTCTGTCTGTAACCTTTCTCTCCTCTTTTGCTCTTCTTCCTCATCGTCTTCCTCACTGGCCTCCGGGGGGCTTGGCAGGAGGTCCACGAGGCGGGAGAGCTCGGAGAAACACAGGGAGCTGTCGTCTGAGAACACACTTCCTGAACACTGTTGGGAATGGGAAAGGCTCTGGGAGGAGGGGGAGTCGGGTGAGAGGATTTGCGGATCAGCTCCATCACCTGACTTCCTGCAACCTCCTCCTCTTCCTCCTCCAGGTTCGTTCACAGTTGTGAGGTGGATGAAGGGGTGGGAGTGAGCGGGTGGGGGGATGAGCAGGTGAGGCTGAACCTGCCTGTCTGAGTGTGGGTGAAGCTGGATTGGCGAGTGGAAGCAGACGTAAGTTTGTGGGGAAGCGTTTGGGTGGGTGGAGGAAGAGGAGCATGTTATTAAGTCATCTTCCTCTAGGGCATCAAGGGAGTCAGTGGAGGGGCTGGTGATGACACGCGAGTCCGTGTGACATGAATCCGATGCTTCGGACACAGATGGCTGCTCCTCTGTGGCCATTCCACACCCACCTCCCCCTTTTCGTCCCACATGTCCCCTTGAATCGTTGTCTGCTATCTTGGTCGGTGTTAGTCCACCGTCTTCGCCTCTCTTTGTCTCCGCTGTCTCCACATCCGTCCCCTCTTGATTATTTTCTGAGGCAGACTTTTCTTTTTCTGTGTCCGCATCCTTCTCTTCTTTTACCTTCTTTTCCTCCCAAGGTTTGTCTCCCCTGTCTTTGCCATCTTTATGCCGCGTCCTGTCTCTGTCTTTTCTTTTTCTGCCATCCGGATCTGAGGCAGATCTGACGCGAGGACACGGCTTCTCGTCCTGAGGTGCCAGACTGAGCAGCGGCTCCATGTCCAAATCCGAAGAGTCGTCCGAGTCGCTTCCGCATCGAGACACGTAACCTGGAAACATGCGCCCACGTTAAAAGGAAGCAGGCGCAAAACCAGTAACAGTATTTGCACTTACACAATGTGACATGCAAAAGTTTGAGCCCCTTCAGTATAAGTTGAGCCGATCTCCAGATGTTGAAGCACTAAAGCTAATTTTCACAACATATGTGATCTTAAAGTTTGGCTGGAAATGATGTGTATGTTGGTTCGTGTATGTAAAGTGTCCTGTGACAACATTGTTGTGAAGTGGCGCTATACAAATAAAGTTGAATTGAATTGAATTGAATTAAAGTTATACATAAAAACAAAGAATGTGAAACTTGAGCTTCCCAGAGAAACCTGAGTTCTCCCATCCCTTTCAGTAAACTTAGGTAGCTGCTTAGAGCTACGACTCATTTTCAGTCATCTTCGGATCAGGACAGAAGTTGTAAATGTCTGAAGCTATGAAAGCTCAGACTCTTTGACCCTTGGCTTTGTGATCAGCAGCCATGGATACCTGAAATAAAAATAATTGACACCAACAGGGAGGGAGAAAAGCGGTACGAGAAGGCAGCAAAATCCAGGGCAGGTTTAGATATTTTTAGGCCCAAAACAACCCAGTCATTTTGGGGCCCCTTTTCCCTTATTTTCACCACTTTTCACCTCTTACTTATCCAAACTTAACTGTTTGCGGTGTATTTTGTCAGCTGTCTCAATTCAGCCAAAGTCAAAGAAACTTGTTTTCCAGGGATGAAATGTAGGAATAAGGTCTTTCAGATGGTTGAAAACGCAATTAATCTCTGAATTTCTTCTAAAACTATCTTCTGTAAGCATAGAGGTAATAAAGTTTGGGCCCAGTGTCAGTGCCAGCTCTTTGTTTGACCTGGGCCGTCTCAGTCAGTACAGCAAACCCAAAGCCACCAGCCTGGGCCTGATGATGGGCTCAGATCTTAAACTTGATAGACAAGTTAATGCAGTTATGAAAAGTAGTTTTTATCATCTTTGCCTTTCAGCTAAAGTCAAATCTTTTTTATCCTTCTCTGATCTTGAGCGCATCATGAATGCTTTTATTTCCTTGAGCCTGGACTACGGCGACGCACTTTATTGTGGAATTAATCAAAAAGCACTTTATTGACTGCAGTTAGTCCAAAATGCCGCTGCGCTCCTCTTAAGCACATCTTCCCGATTCTTGCGTCTTTGCACTGGCTTCCTGTTTGTTTTAGAGTTGATTTTAAGATTTTATTGTTTGCTTTGAAAACATTGAACGGACTAACCCCTAAATACATTTCTGACCTCATCCACATTTATACCCCGCACTTTTATTCTCTAGCTTTTAACACCGCCTGAGTTGTGTGGTCCTCTGTGTCTTTTTATTTTAATTTATTTTAGTAAATAATTCATTGGTTATTACCTGTTTATTGGGATTGATTTTACGCTTATTACTTTGGATATATTGATATTTCAGTGTTGTAACATTGTTTGTGGAGCACTTTGGAAACTGTTTACGTTTATAAAATGTGCTATATAAATAAAGTGGATTGGATTAGAGAGTTGTTGGTTTTTATCTGTGGAAATTCTAGTTTCCACAGCAGATCAATACAAGCTACCCTTTAAAGGTGAAGAGGAAAAGAATTAAATGCATAATAATAAGTAATGCACCGAAGTAAAACAAGTGGTAGTGTAAAAATTAGTATAGTGTTGTAGTGTAAAACACCTACAAGGAAGCAGTGATGATTTACTCATCACTAGGTGTCAAATCAGACTTTCTATTGGCTGGGAGAATATGAAAAGGATCTTCTCACAACAACACAGGGACATGCAGAAAGTATCCCGGAGCAAAAGGCTTTAAGTGCCCAGAAGCAGTCTGAGTGTGACATGAAGAATCAGACTGAGAGTCAAGAATTTGCATGTGCAAAACTAAATTTGGAAAAAAAAATAAGGAAGCAGTGTTTGGAATTGAAGTACAACATATTTGCATCCAAGCAGGGACTCTTTCAGTGTATAAATGGAGTTTCGAGGGAAAGCAGGAAGGTATTTGAGTGTTGAAGCAAGCAAATCTTCTTTTAAACAGAAAAAAAAATCTAAATTGGTTTAGAAGGACCTTAGTTGTTAACAGGAAAGATGGGGTTGATGATGAGTGTAAGGAACATTTTCAAGCTACTGCTCAGGCAAATCAAAAGCCTCATTTGGTCTGAATAATCAGAATGTTTGTAGACTGTGGCGCGATGGCGTGCTGTTTCACTGTCCAGCGACACCTACACCCATAAGGCTTACATGGAAGAGACTAGAATACCTTTAAGCAGCTTCAAAACTAAATTTAACATAAGTTTGCAGTAAATCAGGGCTTTATTCTTACTGCTTTGAAGATGAGTAAGGAAAAGACGCCTCTCCACCTGAATGACTTGTAATTTGGGCTTGCATTGCATTGAACTGTACAACAACTTTTAACTGAAGAACAGAGTTATATTCTAAAAACAAACATCTGTGTAAAAGTGAAGATGAAGACAAGATGGAAGCAGATCAATAACCCAGATCGGCTTCGACAGACATAAGCTGTGAAGGCTTTGCTGTGGCCTTCGCAGATCCCTGATCTATCACTGGTCCACTTGGTCAGCAGAGGTGGCAATTCTTGGTCCAGAAAGTAAAAGTCCTGTCCGACAGCTTTTCCAACCAGTCACCAAACCAGCTGAATTTAATGAGCAGAGTTTATTTGCCAGGTAAACAAGCATGTTAGTGAAAACACCTGCTCTAAATGTACAAGTCGATCCAAAAACATGGCAGGACTTCTACTTTCTAGACCAGGAATTGCCACCTCTGCTGGTCAGCGGACAGACCTAAAAGGAGCAGTGTGCGCGAATAACTAGAAACTGTTTAAAAACTGAACTGATCATGCATAAAATATTAAAGTTAAATCCTCTCTAAATGTCTTTTGCTTCGTTATTTGCAGGGACAGGAAGCTCAAACTCGTGCATGCTTCTGCGTGTCTCCGTACCTTCCTCTGCAGACACTTTGTGCTTCTTCTCATCTGTCCAAGGGAAGATGTTGAGGTTTGGGTCAATGAACACGCGGCAGTATCCTGCTATCAGGCAGGACATATCCTTTGCTGCAGCTGCCTCCAACAGTAATGTGATGGGCTTTGTGCAAAACAAAGGAGACAATATGGTATGAGATGAGGCTGGGATGAAGAGGATATGAAACAAACAATGTCAGCAGTGACAAAAAGAAAAAATAAACACTTAAGTTGCAGTTTTAGTTCCGTTTGTGTCTAAGTGTGCACATAGTGCAGAAGAAGAAATGAGCGGGCATCCTCCTGGGTCTTACCTTGATGTCCTGCAGGTATATTTTGACCAGGCTGACCTTGTCTGATTCCGGCAGCAGCTCGATGCGAGTGATGCAGGTGAACTCTGTGAGGGTGGTCATGATGCTCAGTTTGTGGTTGACCACTTGACTGACTCCGTAGCGAGCTCCCACCAACAGGGTCACCATCGATTCCCTGTCCTGTAGCTGAAGAGGGGGGGTCGAACACAGAGAAGGAGGAAGAGGGAATTTTATTTATTTGTTTTTTTTACATAATTATTTATGCTTTTTTTTCTTATTTGCCAAACAATTTCAATAACGAACTTCTCGAGATGGTTCTGTCAAACAAACCATGTTGAAAGTCATTCTCTTGTCTTTTTATTTACAAACATATTTAGTTGATGTTTTTTCGTTCGCGTAGATCTGCAGCTTTTACAAAAACGCAAGATAAAACATCTCAGGTTAAATGATCTGAATCAATTAATCCAGACAACGGAGATTCTGCTAAGCAGGACTGTGACACTAGTTATTGGCTGATTTGATCAGTCCAGATGTTTTGACCCGGGATATATGTTTATACTGAGCTGGGGCTGCCCAGTACCGTGTGCTGGCACATGAACTGGTGCCGAATTATCTGCTTTTATTGTAGCAGTGTGTGACTCTCTGACCTTAAAGAATGCCCTCCTGACTGGTGTTAATGGCTGAGACAGTTATTATCTACATTACTGGAGCTGTTGTTGTCCAGCAGCGTCCTGATGTTGAGAAACTGCACTTCACATATTTATTTTTCCAGCCTGGAGCATCGCCAAACTCAGGATTTAGAGCAGGTTATAGTTCCGGCATCAGTTGTCATGGTAACATAACACAGTGACACACTACTAATCCCACCTCAAATGTCTAAACCAGGGTCTAGACTCAGTCCCATGAGAGCAGCAGTCTTGCAACTTTTAAATGTGTCCCTGCTTCAACACACATGACCCAAGTTAAATGGATCCAACAGCCTATGAAGTCCTGCATGACTCATCAGTTCAGGTGTGTTGGAGCAGGGTTACACTGAAAGCCTGCTGGACTGTGGCCCTCATGGGGCTGAGTTGAATAGTTCTGGTCCAGACTGTTGAGTTGTGACTTGACCAACCTGAGACTTGATCTGATGTTTTGGGTTTTAATTTAGTTTTTGTTTAAATTTTTTTTTCTATTTTTATTATATTTTGTTCATCTTTGCGCTATTAAATGTTATTATTTTGTCTTTTATTTTTGTACTTTTCTTTCATGTTCAGCACTTAGCTCAGCTGTGGCTGCTGCTATAAACAAACTGACGATGATGTGCTCAGACTATAGCTCCAACTTTTTTCTTGGATCATGATTGTTTTGGCTTCTACTTTCCTTCCTTACTCAGCAGCTCCGTTTTGTTCATCTACACTTCTAAGATTTAGGATTGAAGGTTAACTTTTGCTCGTCTTAATCTGAATTTGGATCTTTTACCATCATGGTGGCGCCGAAGGATTTCCCTCCAAAACACTTGAGTTCGCTCAGCTCCTCCAGGTAGTTGATCCGCGCCTGATTGACCGACAGGCCCTTTTGCTTGGGATCATGCTGCGACTGGCTTTTCTTCATGTGGTAGCCAATGGCCTTCCTCAAATCTTTCTCCCGCATGTTCCTCAGCAGAGTGGAGGACACAAAGTTCTCAATGCCCCAAGTTTTCCTGCAGCAACGTCAGATTGACAGGATGGTTTTCAGAGTGGAAAATAGTTAAGTTATTCTCACAAATCTTTTCCAAAAAAAAAAAAAAAAAAAAAGGAGAAGAACTTTGCCGTTTTTAGTTTAAGGTCTTGGTCATTAAACTTTGTATGCAGTGTTCATTCATTCATTCATTTTCCGAACTTATTCCAATTCAGGGTCGCAGGGAAGCTGGAGCCTATCCCAGCTGGCTTTGGGCGACAGGCAGGGTACACCCTGGACAGCTCGCCAGTCCATCGCAGGGCCACACACAGAGAGACAAACAACCACTCACGCTCACACTCATTCCTAGGGGCAATTTAGAGTGACCAATTAACCTATCATGCATGTCTTTGGATGGTGGGAGGAAGCCGGAGTACCTGGAGAGAACCCACGCATACACGGGGAAAACATGCAAACTCCACACAGAAAGGCCACTGACCAAACCAGCCAAGGATCGAACCAGTGACCTTCTTGCTGTGAGGCCACAGTGCTAACCACTGCGCCACTGTGCAGCCTATGCAGTGTTTCATTTAAAAAAAAAAAAAAAAAAAAAAAAAAGCTTTAGACGAAATAAAACAGGATACAAAAATTGTGCATATTAATTGTTTCATTGTTGAATAGTTTTCTACAGCAAAGCAGCGTGTTATGTCTGCAGCAAGACCTGCACTGCATGACGTCATGTGACCGAGGCCCTGCAGGTACGAGGCTGCAGCTCAGGGCTCAAATATGACTGACTGGTCTTCTAATGGTTTTTAAAGGCCAAATGTCTTCAGCTCTTTAATCCTACGCCAGTGATGTGACCCTTTCTCGTAACAAAACACACTGTTTGTTTCTTTAACTGCTCAACATTCCCGTGAGCAGCACAACCTTCATCTTCACTCTGAAGAAGACCATGATTTCTCTGAGGATGAAGGATGAAGGAGAAGTTGCCTTTATATAAATCTATTTACTTTTTAAAACCTTTAATCTAAATGAAATATCAAAATCAAAGTGTTATGGCTATGATTTATATTAAAATATAAATATTAATGTTTGAATTATAATTTGAAGGGTAAATATATAACCTAAATGTTTCGAATACAAGTTAACTGACTCCGCCCCTTGTAGCCTCAGCAAATATATAGTTGTGCTCATATGTATTCATACCTTTTCATTAAAGAAAAGGCTGAATTTACAACAGTCACTCAAATAACTGGTGACTTAAAAAAAGGAACAATAACTAAAAATTTTCAAAAATATAATTTAGTAATATAAAACACTGTTTTTTCATTTAATTGAGTTGAAGAAAGAAAAACAAACAAACAAACAAACAAACAAATTAGAGCACTTTTCTGTTGAACAGTGGGACAAAATACCTGTCAACAGGTGCAGAAGTCTGACTGAGAGGAGCAGAAAACACCTGACTGGAGCGGAACAACAGGATTGTTCAACAAAATATTAGTTTATGAGTGATGCAATATGTAATAAATTATCTTATTTGTTTGCTTTTAAAAAAAAGTATTTCTGTTGAACCAGAATTAGAAAATAATGTCATGATTTTCGTCAAATATTTATTTATTAATACTTTAGTCAATTTCAGCTTATTTTACAGGCAGCTGGTTTTTCTCCTTCTTTAATGAAAAGGTATGAATAAATATGAGCACAACTGTACATGCAGAGAAACACCTCTTAATCATTTCCACACTGCTTGACTGGATGAAATGTGAGTAGCTCAGAGTCGATCACTCTGACATTATTAGCAAGTGCTGATTCTGCAGACAGCTTTAAGATTTAACGATTATATTAAATGTTATATTGTATGATGTACAGATGTGGCGAACAGTAAATCAATAATATTTTGTTTTCAGTTTATTTCCATCCTAAATGTTGAACAAATATGGAGAAAGTAAGATAGATAATTCCAACATGTGTGCTAACGTTAAACAAAATCTCATCACATGGCAGCCCATAGTTTCTCGCCATGACAACCGTGCTGCTGTTGTAGCAGGTAATTCCTTCCCTGCCGCCAAAGTGAAGACAGTCCAGCATGTTATCACACACTGACCTGCACTGGCAGACTGAAGGTGGCTGACACCAGCAGATGTGATAAACCAGTCATGTTGTGGACGTGGTGCTGGTCTCTCATGTCAGAGAGGATGCTGTCCAAGTTACAAACTGTACGGGACAGGAACTCCCATCCTCTCAACAACATGCTGGACAACCTCAGGAGCACAATCAGCAACCGATTCCACAGAACGCCACAGGAGATCTTCCCTTCACACCTCCGTACTGAACCACAACATCTAGTAAGTACTGCGTCCGTCTATGTGTTGTATTATTAATATGTTATTTTTACTTTATACAGGACCTTTCTGTTGGGCATGGCGTTGGCTGTTTTACAGCAGAAAACTGACAAAACAACATTTGTCGCTGGAGAAACGGCAACATCCGCAGCATCTGACGTTACAGGATCGACAGTTGCTGTTTTCAGTTTTTGGACCTCGGCGTGTCTCAGTAACAGCAGCTCTGCAACTGGTTTAAATGTGTGGAGAAAATGTAAGGAGGCGTACGATTGGCTGAAAGCAAATAGACCTGGTAAACTGATTTTTAACCAATGGTGACATTTGTTAACCTGCGACCACCGTGCAGAAGTTCACAAATGAGAAGCAGGTTCAGCAATGCATATTATCTGTGAATATATATTACAAGTGAACCTCAAAATTATATTTGTGAAACAGAATGTGTGCATTTCTAAATTTATAATAAAAGTGTGCATCAAAATGATATTTGTGAATTAGAGCATGTTCATTTGTGAAACTGAAACTGTCCGTTTCCAAGTATTGAGACAGATCTGGCCTCATAGATCCGCAGTGCAGTAATTTCCCTCTGGGATTATCAAAGTATTTCTGATTCTGTTTCTGGCTGCCAAATAAAAAGCAAGTCACTTCACGGTGATTTCTGGGTCTTAAGCCAAACAACTTAACCCAATCATTCAGGCTTCTGCTCCTTCTGGACCATTACAATCCTCTTATTTCATGTCTGCTCTTGCTGTCTCCACCTGCAGTCTTCGCCCAGTCGGTTCGCTTTCTGGCTTCCATAATGGTGGAATGAGCTTTGAAACACCATCAGAGCAGCATCCCGCTGCCGTCTCTTCCTCCCAGTACTTTGCATTTCTTTACCTGTAGTACTTGCATTCAGTCTTTTAAAATGGATTATGAGAACATAATGCTTACACAAAGGTTTCCTGCTGTACTTAAGCTTGAATGATGTTCCTCACTTACAGGTCACTTTGGATAAAAGCTTCTGCTGTTTGACTAAATGTAGCGTAATGTAACCGTGTGCATCAGTGTGCTTGTATTTTGTTGGACCATTAATTTCGCTCCACTCAGCCTAAAAAACTTTACAGTAAAGATAAATATACGACCTTTTTTGGTGACGTTTGCGTGGAGGTGAAGCTTGAATAAATGAAAATGTGCTTATTTGTTCTGCAATGGAGCGGGATCAGCTCCATGGATGTCCCTTCAGTTTGAATCAGAAAAACTCAAACCAAGGATGAAATGTGTGTGTGTGTGTGTGTGTGTTTCTCACGTGATCATCTTCAGGTTGGCTTTGGGGCACTGCCCGCAGCTCACCAACCTCTCCTGAATGTGCAGCGCGGCAAGTCGCAGGGCGGTGTTACACCTCATCTCCACCGCGTAGCGTTCCTGCAGCACGTCATTCACACCCTGACACACACGCAGACAAAACATCAGCACCAAACAATCTCATCGTAGGACCGACCACAGATTATAAGATCACCAGAGCAAAGCTATTTGCACTTCAGCAGGCAAAAGATATTGGTGGCATGTTCCACCAGAGAAAGACGCCTCGTGTTACAAGCAATACGTGGGACTAAATCACCAGCCAGACTCTTTTCCTCTGTTGTGCCACGATGGTGGAATGACCTCCCAAACTGTCCGCTCTGCAGAGTCCCTGTCTACTTATAATAGCAAGCTGAAGACTCAGCTCTTCAAGGAGCACTTCAACACTTAGTTTAGCTATATTTGTTGGAAAGTTGGAGAACTTAGCCCAGTTCTTTGCAACAAACATTATGGTAATAATTCTTTGTATTTTAACATCAGTGATATTATGGGATGGGAAGGGAGAAAAAAAACAAAACAAACCCAAACAAACAAACAAAAATAAAGCCCGTAGCACTTCACGTAAGGACCTGCGTCTGACTGGACAGTCTACTAGCATCTTCCTACCATGTCCTCTACTGTTTGATTTCATGCTTGTGTTGTTCTCACTCATATGTAAGTCGCTTTGGATAAAAGCGTCTCCTAATGTAGAATAGAATAGAATAGAATAGAAAATGGGGAAGAATTGCTCCAAAAACAAATCTAGCTTTTTTTGATCGTGACAAGAAACACAAAAAACATTCAGAGCTTTGTTTTAAACTCGATGTCGCATGGCTTATTCGTAGGTGAGATATCTAACAAATGACTTGTGCATTAATCCAAAGATTTACAGAGTGGATGGGCTTTAAGATGCTTTTCATAATTTGCAGCCCTTTAACTGCTTAATGAAAGCAAACATCTATTCTGACTTGCATGAACAGTTCAGGCTGGTCCTGGTGCTAAATGGTGGGGAGGATATTTCATTAACATGATTTCAACATCACAGGTTGAAATCACTGATGAATGTTTCCAACACCTCCTTAAATCTAGGTGGACCTAATCCAGTAGTCAGTGACTGTATGAATATAGAGGACATCCTCTGTGTTTTATGAATTTGGAATCTGCGTTACTTTCTCCGCTGTTGTCACTTCCTTTGAGTCAAATGATTGACAAGTTCATGTTCTGTTGCAATTAGGGTAAAAATTTCAGGTATTTCATTTGTCAGTTTGTAAATATTACCAAGTTTGCTGTGTTTGGCGTCCACCTCGATGACCAGACCTGCTTTCCTGTGGCCACAAATCAGCTGCTATTTTTTTACAAGCACATGCAATCGAAGACAGTGAAAACCCACAGCCTACCGGCTCGTCGGCTCACCTGCAGGTAGAGGTACTCAAAGGCAGTCGGATCCTCATGCAGCAGCTTCCGTAGGTCTTTGGGCATGAAACAAACCCGGAATAAACACCTGTAGTCATGCACTTCCTTCTTCTGGACCACCTGAATGCAAACAGACACATTCAGTCTCAAATACATGTGTGAATGAAAATGAAATCCACCACATGTGACATGTGAGACAATTCTTTGTGGATACCTGCTGTATTCGCTCCTCATCGTGCAGCAGCAGGAGCTTGCTGCTGCTGTACTGCTGCTCCAGCACCAAGGAAAAGTGCTCAATACGGCTGAGGGAAAGCTTTTCTTTCAGTGTCATCACAATGTCCTGATGTGCACAGAACATGAAAGTTTAGGAGAGAACATCTGCTAACATCAGACCGCAGGTTTGCTAAGCTTAGTCAGAAGTCTCAGAAGCCTTTTGAGTAATTAAATCAAAGAATCCACATGTTGAATGAAGATAAATATTTAATATCTGACACTTGGTCATACATAAAAGCAGTGTTTCCTTAAAGATCGAGATATTTTCCATTTCTATGCTCCTTTCTTAACCTCAGCTTGGCCTCTGAAACCACAGATGTCTGCTATTCTCTCAGGTATTGTAAAGTAGCTCAGTGTCTTTGCAGAATACCTTCACTGTGGTGCTGGATTCAAATTTGAAAGCCTTGGTTTGCCCGTTCTCCAGATAAACCTTCAGGACATTTGGCAGGAAGAGCAGCGAGTTTCCCTGAGCGAAAAGAAGAAAGAAAACACGTCAGTGTTCGAAGGAAACATAGGCATTGTTAAAACCTGCTGGTTTGAGGAGTTACAAACAACAGGAGACACTTCAGTAACTTTCTGTCTGATAAATTAAGCCACTCCTCCCGTTTTATTTCATCTTTTCTCTGCATCACATCATCTGCGTGTTTCTGTCGGCTTGTTTCATCTCTCGCTGCCTCTTGGCTGTTCTGAGTTTTACCAAACTTTCTCTCTGTGTTAACATCATGATGTGATGACACATTGACGTCTGTGCGTTTTCAAGTTCAAACGCAGAGCATTCGAGCTTTACACCCCCCCACCCCCACCCCCCATCTCTTTTAATGATGGTACACTGTAAATCTGTCCTCCATCTCTGTTGCTTTCTCTTTGTCTCTATACATCTTCCTTGGCTTTTCTCTCCCTCATCTGATGCTAACTGTCCTGTAATCACACACATTACAAGCCCAGATAGCAGATATTGATCAGTGTTTTTCTCTGTGTTTAATGGACACTCCGGCCTTTGTGGGTTCCCACGTCCAGCTAATCCAACCTGCAGGATGGGAACTCCGAGCCTGCGGAGTGAGGGGAATTAAATAAAGCGTGAATGCAGTATGATATAATCTTGCCTCATTATAAATCAGAACTGCTTGTCAAAGACCAATAAAGAGAAAAATTTTAAAAAATCACAGCTGTTTAAAAAAAAAAACTGGACAAACCTGAAACGGGATTAAGAGGAAAACCAAAGTTAAAAAAAGAGAAAAATCATGTTAAAAGACAATGAAACTATTTAATGAATATCAATATAATACAATATTTAGTTGGGTACACTCAGGTTACCTGTGTCCACATGACTGCAGAATTACTGGTTATTATAATAGCAGGATTTTATGATGCATGTATGATATTACACTCATATTTCCATTCCGTTTTCCTCTAAAAGCCTTGTTTTCATCCCCCAAAGTCTAATGTCCAAACATTACTGAAGCTTTACTGAAGCTTTCCATCACCATCCCTGCTCCACTCCGGGTCTCCTGGAGCTTCTGAGTGTTTGTTATGTGATATAAGATTCCATAAAAAGTCTTCTGAGATGTTCCAGTGCAGCATTATTTGGTTTAAGGTTATCGGGAAATGTTTACATTCACAGCCTTCACCAGGAGCTGTGTACTGTAATGTGCCTTTTGTTCCCAGACATGTTGGAAAGACACTCTTGCCTCCTACTCTTGGTTAGCTGTGTTGGGCAGAAAGCTGTAGTTGACTCGGACCAGGATCTGACTTGTCAAATGTCAGCCCTGGTCTTCTCCTTCATTCCTCTTCATGCTTACATCTGTCTGATACTCACCATTCTGCTGGTCCTCATTTCTAACATCTGCAGCTCCTGTGGGATTAGATGACATCTCTTCTTGTCACAGAGCTGATAATGTGGTCTGGATTCCAGCCCTGCTTACCCAGTTGCCACTGTGGTCATCCCAGTGTTGTGTCTCAACAGAAACTCTGCCGTTTCCAGCACTTCTTCTGCCTTCCACTTTTGGCTTTAGTCTTCAGGGTGGAGTGTGTCTCTCTTAAACAGCAGACCCTGAACTCATCATCCAGGCTGCTGCTGGAGGGCTGTAGTTTGTTCATTTTCTATTATTCGATTTTAGAAACTGTGATGATCTAAAGATCTGACGTGAAACCTTTTTGAAAATATCTTTAAAAGCATGACAACGTAGGAAACCCGCTCTTCCTAGATCTCAGATGAGTTCCAGGCTTCAGACCGTCACTGTCTGCAAAGATCTAAGTATTAACAGTGAAGATTTTATTTAATCAAGTACAAATAGCAAAGGACAAAAAAATGTCTTCTGTGTACAAAAGATTTGTAGTTTCTAAACCATTTTCTCAGTTTGCATGTACTCACAAATTAGAGATGGGAGTTCCCATAACCAGTAAGACTCAGACAAGCATCACTGCTCCTCTGCTTCATCTTCTAACTGCAGCTGCTTTCAATAACATGTTATATTCAGATGTAAAGTACAGATAGCATTACACACAGACATTTCAAAACATTCAGCTTTTTATGAGTATTTGTTTGATATCCAGTCTGACCAACTTCTCCCACTAACCTGCAAACCGATCTGTAGGAAAAAACCTGATCCAGTATCACACAGAATGATTTGTTCACAGCAATGTCAACATGCTCAAAGTCCCAGACAGAGGCAAAATAACAAGAACACCTCTGGCAAAGTGAAAAACACAAAGGCCTGAGGTCGGCTGTATTGGTGGTGACGAGGTGAGGAGCTTAAATGCAATTCCCTAAATGTGAGTGAGCAGAATTATTCTTACATCAGCAAATTAAATCTTCAAATGTGTGAAAAATCAGTGGATTAAACACTGTCCAAATTTCAAGGTTTAAGGTAGGTAACAGCGGTCATAAACAGGCAGTGATGGATTCTGTAGTTGGTGAGCAGTCAGAGAAAATCTAAGCAGGATGAGACCATCGGCAAACGAGCCCACTTCAGTGAGTGAATACCGACTCCAAATACTGATACTGAGGTGACTAAAGGATGTGGATGGTACCGTAAACAACATATCTAACTGAATCGCCTGGGCTGACTCTAATGACCTCTGCGGGCATCAGTGCCAAAAACCTGCTAATATTTATAAGAATAACCAGTTTGTTGCTTTGATGCTAGAAAAAGCTCAAGATGTCTACAAGTCATCTGGACCCTCTGGTTCTTCCCTGAAGCTCCAACTGCAGTTTGTAAGAATCCATCATGCCTGAAAACAACGAAGAAAACCCTGCAAGAACCCGGGAGGAATAAAAATAATAACATGAACAGGAATAATAATCATAATAGCTGGACTTCTAGTCTTTAAGGTTTCCCAGGCACGGCTCTGTAATGTAGACTCTGTAACCCACCTGCGTGTGTCCATTGACTTCCACCTCCTCAGCAAAATGGACCTTTACAGGGTTGGACTTGAG
Organism: Telmatherina bonti; assembly: GCF_933228915.1. Lineage (NCBI taxonomy): Eukaryota > Metazoa > Chordata > Actinopteri > Atheriniformes > Telmatherinidae > Telmatherina > Telmatherina bonti. The sequence continues at coordinate 11,778,026 of NC_136621.1, forward strand.
CTTGGCCCTCTTCTCTGGTGTGATGAATGACGACTTTGGGCCCTGTTGTGACCACAGACAGAGAAAGTTTGGAGCAATTTGTTGTTTTGATACTTTCTAATTTAATCAATCCTGAATGAGCTGCAGATGAATGTTACTGAAGCAGAGTGAGGTTTACTGTACGTAGTAATGTTAAAAAATGTAGATAATATAAGGTTTATTTGTAGAAAACACCTCCGCACGTTGAAAGCAAGGAGTGGAAATCATCATTTCATTGGCTGCTGTTGCTCTTGATGGTAAACAAGGAAACTACACTGCAGACAACCAAATACATGTTCACATAAATAGAAGGACATGTACAGTATGGATCGCTAAAACCTGGTTTCAGTATCTATTTATAGTATGAAAATTTGGTAGAATCAGTAAAGGAATTATATTAAGATTCCCCAACCACTTTATTACATACACTTATTCAACAACGTGTTCATATTAAAGCAAATGAGCAGCAAGTCAATGCATTTAGTGTAAACATGGTCAAGACAATGTGCTCAAGTGCAAACAGTGCTATGGAATATTTTACAAACTGCTGATCTAGTAGGATTTTCACACACACCTCTGGAGAATGGTCTGAAAAAGTAGAAAACACCCAGATGATAGAAAGGCTAAAGTCACTCACTACAATAACCACAGCTTACAACCAACAAATGCTAAATAAACTCTCTGAGCGTACAACCAGTCCAACAACATGTGCCAGAGCAACAGACCACACTTTCCTTCAGCTAAAACAGCAAACTGAGGTTACGATTCACACAGACTCACTGAAACTGGACCATGGAAGATAGAAAAACATTGTCTGATGTGTTGAGGTTCCTTTTCAGCTCCACATTCAGATGGTAGGATTAGAATTTAGTGGTAAATGTTGGGCCCAACATGGCATGGTTCAAACATCATTCACCAGGTCACACAGCTGTACTCCAGTTATATTTACAGTCACCACATCTCAATCCAACAGAGCAGCTTTGGGGTGTGGTGGAACTGGAGATTCTCTACATGGATGTGCAGCAACCGTGTCTTGCTGTCATGTCAATATGGAGCAAAATCTCTGGAATATTTCCAACACCTTGTTGGTTCTATGACACAAAGAAGTGAGGCAGTTCTGGAGGCAAAAGTAAATAGAAAGGTGGACCAGATCACGAGGCCAATGTGTGTGAATCCTGCTGTCATGTTTATATGCACTGTAACAAAGATACATCAGTTGCTAAACTGATTACTAAACAACAACTTCCAGAAGACAGACAGAAGCACGGACGAAACATGTAAAATATTCTTCTTGCTTTGATTTCCTTGCATAAAGCATTAAATAAATTCCTTTGTCCAGAACTCCACTGATGTGTTTGTTCACCGTTAAAGCTGGGGTAGGTGATGTTGGGGAGGTATAAGATGTGAAAGTGGCGCCCTGTCTTGGCTCCTCCCCCTCTGGTTTTGCTCCGTGCGTGATTCAAGGCTTTTCTAGTTCGCAGGTTTTTCCACCAACGATTTTCTCTTTCTCGGCTGTTTAGCAGGAGGAGGCAAATAAACCGAGACTGGTCGGGAAATCCTTCCTGCGTTTTCTCAGCCATGTTTGTCTTCTGAGTTTCTTCTTCACTACTTTGTATTTTCATCCTAACACGCTATTTATATGCAGGGTGTGGCTGTCAGGTATGCGCTGCGGGAGGGGGAGGAGGGGAGCCGGGAGCAGAAGCTTACAAAATATAAGAAATAAACAACTCCATTTTGGTCTGAACGTTTGGATTGGTCAGAGTTTTTACAGATTTACAGTAAACTGAGGGATCAAACTATATTTCTTATTCATGATTGCAAAATGTACAGACTACTGTCACGACGAGGAACCACTTCACCCAGAGTAAAAATAAAGATTATCAACTATAGCTTTAACAAGTACTTCCGGATCACCGACTCCTCTTCTCGAGCTTCCTTGAAGCAACACACCTTATTCAAATGGACGAGTCATTAACAGACCCGTGCAGAACCTGACAACAAGATGTTTCAGACCGTTTTATGTGAATCAGAATTTAGGAAACATTCAGTACCCACAGGACCTGCAGCCCTCGAGGTCCGGAGTTGGCGATCCCTGAGCTAGATTAATGTTTTCTGAGCAATTCGACTGATTCCTTAAAGCTCAGTAATGATTTCTTGGAGCAGCTGTGAGCTCTGAATCACTCTGTAAAGGCGCTTCCGTCAGCACAGCCGCTGATGAGAATCACTGAGGAGCAGCCATTACTTTAACGATCTACTACACCTTAATGCAAACACATGTCAATTTTACAGGTACAGAGAGGTGCATGGCACACACACACACACACATAGAATGAGCAGCTGTGATTGAGTGTGTGTCAAGAGGCAGAGCTTGTGGTCTGAGTGTGGAGTGTGTTGCTGAGGATGTAACATGTTGTCACAGCTAACAGTGATGTAGTGATGGGACCTTGGCGACAGGGCTGTTTTATCATTTACACCTCCTCTCCGGACTCACCGGCATGCTGATTAATGCTGCTGCAGGCCCGTTAGATGCTCGTGTGTATGGACACACTGCATGTGTGTAGCATGTGGCGCTCACATGCAGTATACTCACGTGGGTGTGTGTTTCTACAAGCTAATAGGATGTTAAACAAGAAAAGCATTTAGTTCATTTACTGTAAAGTGCTACAGGGGGGAGGACCAACCATTATCCACTTACAGGAAAACCTTGTCTTTAAAAAAAACAACAACTTGATGCTATTTTACCTCGTACTCAGAGTTAAAATATTGATCATATCAGTCACCAGTCACTGATTAACTACCCAAAGCTGAGAAGTAAAGGAGAATATGTTGCATTGTCTCCTTTATTTGCAAGGAGACAGTGCTGCAGACACCATAAAACCATTAAAAACACATATACATTACACATCTATACAGTTCATCACAATAAAATATAAAATAAATCAAGTAAAATTAAGAGCCACAGATCAAATAAGCTATTTACCAAGCGGATAGAGGTTGGGACAAAACTAGAGGATGCCCTCAGTGAACGACACCTATGCCCATGTCCTTAAGGTAACAGGATATAATAAGAAATCAGGGGGTGTGAGATGTCTGTGGAGATCTGTGCACCTTTTCTCAGGGCTCTGGTATCGTAAAGGTCTTTAAGCAACTGCTGTTGCTACAATTTTACTGTTAAGTTTGAGGATTTTATTTAGAATAAGGCTATGAGTAAGTGATCCAAACCAAGCAGTCATGTTTAAATGAGAATGGATTCAATGAAACATTTATAAAAAAGTACCTGTAGCTTCCTTGTTACACACGCCATGTTATAGTTAGTAGACAGATTCTATCTCCACATTCTAGGTGTGGATGGTTAACATATTTCCACCTATTTGGATGGGTCCTAGTTGTCCTTTTTTCTTTTTTTTTTTTTTTTTTGCATGAATTTACTACAAAATAATTCAAGAGACAGAAACAGTATTGATGTTTTAAACTGAACCAACCCCCCCTGTTTATGGGGGCTTTTCTTCAGTAAACAGTGCCTTGCCTTGGCAGGAGTTATTGCAGGTTTATGCATTTATAATGCAGCTTGCAACTCACCTCTTGCAGCAAGACTTCTACACAGATTCTTTTCACAGTGCTGTTAACAACCTGTGATGTCACATCACAGCCATCTAGCAGGTGCCAGTGATGTAATCTTGATCAACGAGATGCTTTTTCCTCCTCATAACGTGTCCACGGCTCATGCAGACAGACATGAACTATAGTTGTGTTCAGAACCGTGGGACCTCTTGTGATTCTGAAGCATCTGTATGCAAAGTTTAGGGATTTCATCCACGAGACAATTTACACAGGAGTGTAAAATACAGTTACAGTTAATTACTGACAAAGGTTTTGACATGGTGTGACATGTCTTTTTATCTTTTTGGGAACCAAACCAGTCGGTTCCAGTAAATAAATAAATGGAATAAAATCTGCTATAAAACTCATAAAAAAGCTCCTTGTTGGGCTTCATGTTCAGCATTGGAGACAAATTACAAGAGAGTGTAAAGGATTTTTGAAGGATTTTTTTTAAATATAGGGTTGAGGATGACATCTGCTTCCATGTTTAAATGCTTATTTAAATGTTCTCCTGACTCTTGCAGGGTCTGTACTTTACAGGTGGCTGTTATGAGTTAAATACATGAAGAAACAACCAGATCATTGTGATTAGAGAATCTTTTGTGCTGTGTTTATGTGTCGAACTGCAAACTTACTTTATTCTTTATTTGCATCCCCATTAGCTGCAGCTTGTTTATGAGCAAACCCCTTGAACTGTACTAAAAGTGCTACGTTTTGTGTAAATGTGTGTGCGCGTAGTTTGAACCCAGCAGACTCACCACCATTATTCTGAGGACCGTCATGGCCAACGTATCTTGACATTCCCTGAAAAAAAAACCAGAAAGGGACCAAGTTAATATGAGACCCGATACACACTGCTTCATTTCAAGGAACATTGTCTGATGTGAACTAATAGTCAATGTGTAAGTGTGTGTGTGTCTTTGTGCATCCAGCTGTGTAGACCTGATTATTTCAGCAGCTTGTTCGGGGGTCAGGTCATCGACAGCGACGTTATTGATCTTCACAAGCTGGTCGCCAGGGAGGAGCCGGCCATCTGCGGGACCACCTGGACACACAAAACGTCCTTGTGTTGTCACGCCTGAGGGTGTTCAGTTGGCCTGCGCTCATACTGTATACTGGGGCTGCTGATAGCTAGCAGCTTGTATTCTACTTATTCCTTTCATCTGACACCGTTGCATAATTTTCTCATTCTGCTGTCTGCGATGCTCACCATCCGATCACAGGAACACCAGCAGGATCATCATTATAATTCCAGTTAGTATTGGAACAAAAAACATGTATCTATTCCCAATAACAGTCTTTCAGCTTTATACCATCTCCCGTCATCATCATCAGCACTGGTTTTCATCCCAGCCTGAATGACTGAGGGACTGAGAGATATCCCTTTCCTTGCTTTTTAGAAGCGTTTAAATGACAACCGTCCCTCGCTGTCCATTTTTAGCCATCCTCACATCATGCAGGTAAAGAAACTGACACTAAGAAACTGTTTGGCACTCCATAAATCTGCATTCCATGAAAAAAAAAAATGCAAATGAATACACCACTTCTCCCTCATCCTCCTATTTAACCATTTCTATCAGCCATGTGATATTTTTCCATTTTTTTGTTTTACTACTTGTAATTAAATTAGATTTTTTAAAATATATTTCATGCAGCAAACATGCGTAATATAGTCCATATTTAGTTAAAAAAATCAAATGAAAAGAAGAAAAGATGACGACCGAAAAATTAAAAACCGAAATATGTTGTATATAAACATATTCATCACCGTTTCCAGAAAAACCAGCCTAAAAAGATCTGGTATGAAAGGATCTGAAGTAACTTGATTACCTAAATAAGGTCTACCAGTGTGTCAGATAAGTGTCACATGATAATATACAGACTGTTCTGAAACGCCCCTAAGCAGGGACCACCATGCTGGACCTGTTGGGCCTGTGTCCTGCAGGTTTTGGATGTTTCACAGCTTCAATTCAACTGAATCCAAAAAAATGGGCCAGATGGGTGCAGAATATGAGAACAAGGCGATCAGAACCATTTAATATTAATCAGGTGTGTTGCAGGTGAGAAACATCTAAAACCTGGCCCAGCAGACCCAGAGCTGATGATCCCTGCCCCAGAGTCTGAAACGCAGCCAATGAAGAGGCATCACCACAAAAACATCATGAAGACCAAGGAGTTCTCCAAACAGGTCTGGGACAAATGGTGGCTGGATGTGCAAAGCACAGAGCAACACACACTAAGAGACCGTTAATTGGCTAGTTTTATACACTGACATTTTTCCTTTTACCTTTTTTTCCCCCATAATAACAAATATTTTGGACCTTTAATTGTGTGTTAAAATCCCTCCATCCTCCACCACCAACAACTATTCGTCTTACTTTGAAGTTCAAATAAAGCATCAAAACCTGTAGTGTGAATATGTCTGTAAGTCCTGCATTGTCTTTGTTTCTGTACAGCAGCAGGTAACTCTGTTATTTAGTTATTTAATTGTGATACAAGACATGGACAGATGCAGGTGACACTGATAGGTCTGAAATCGCCTTTGAAAAGAGGAATCATATTTCACTGTCTAGATGCTGCAGAACCCGCCAGAGACAGAAATAGAGAGAGGAAGAACTGAGACAAGTCTCAGCAGTCCAGCCACTAGAGAGGTGAGCATGTGTGTGTGTGTGAGAGAGAGAGACAGAGAGATAGAAACAGATGGTGACAGTCCAGACTTGAGCCAGACAGGAGATAAAAGGTTCTGTAATCTGGCCCTGGACCTCAGGGGAATGCAGAACCATGTTGTTCTGCACATCAGCACTGAACTGCACATCAGAAAACAGACAAACAGACTGAAAAATAACAACTGAATCTTGAAAAAATTAGAAATAAAATCAAGCTCCAGGAACCTGTAATACTATAACTGCAGCTGTTAGACTACCCATCATTTCTGATAAGTGACCAATGATGAATCCATGTTAATATTATCATTTCATGCTTCATGGCTGCACCTGAGGTGTACCGTCTCATTTCAGTCTGTGGTTTTTGCCTGATGTAGCTGGCCAAATAATTATGTTTACAGCCTGGAACAAAATGGTTTTTGCCTCTTCAGTTAATTTGGCCTTTATGAACCAAACTTTGCAGGTGTGTCATTTGTCTTTTATGTTGTAATTTAGTATTTTGATAATAAATTACAATGAAAGCAGCTGCTCTGAGTTATTTGTTGCAAATTCCCAAAACAATTACACTTCAAACAGCAGACCAGTAAGTCCACATGCGCTAACCAGTTTATGATGACATTACAAATCTGATGCATAACTCTGAGCCTTTGGTTTACCATTGAAGTTAATAAATACATAATTTAATTATGTATTTAATGAGTCATGTAAGGGAAAATGCCCGATGAGGTGTCCATTATCAGAAATTAATGGACGACACCGCCGCGAACCTCCGCAAAGTGTGCGTGACCGTGTGGTCCAGGGAGCTCAGTGTGTATGAACTTCTGGCAACCTCCGGTGGTTAAACGTGAAGCCTATGTGGAAGTGCATAAAACTGCAGTTCCCCCTTCATCCACTAGGGGCTGCAAAACAGAGCAAATCCCCATAGACTCCCATGTTAAAAAAAACCCCAACTTCACAGCAGAAATAAACATGTTTACAACCTGGTTCAAAAATCCGTCTTCGGTTTAATATGTCAGGTTTACCTTCATGACAACTGTGGCGGGAGTGAATGTTTTTTTAATGCTGGAGCATTATTGCAGAGAAACACGCACAGTCCGCTGGACCGCTGCAGAGTGACATTAGAGCCACTCTGTCCCTCTTTGAGAGATCTGGTGCTTCATCACAATAACTGATTAAATATTATTCAATACGGTTGAAACAATATGATAAATATTTTATCTGCAGTGACTGATTTGAACTCGGTGGAACATGAACATAATACAGTAGTGAGATGGGGAGGGATCGGGAGACTTTTTTTTCCCTTTCTCTTTTCTACTCTGGTTATTGCTCAACCGACGGTCTAAATTTACCTGAAAAAAAAAAAAAAAAACTTCAAAACTGGCAGATAAGATACTTTCCATGGGCCGCTGTTTGACATAGTCCTTCCAGATAATCTTCCTGCTTTTTGATTTGTCCGTTTGTCGCTAACATTACTGTTGCCATGGTTACCAACTGGCTTTTGAGCCAGCGCAATGATTTATAATTATTCGACTATTTGACCGAACTTTTTTAACTGCTGTCCTATATCACTTTTTAACGGACACCCTGCAACCAATCAGAATTGAGATCATGGTATAATAACCGTCAAAGTGGAACGAATCTAAGTAAAAGCGTAAAATTAAGTCTGTTTTTATTTGCTGCTTTGTTTACAACAGAAAGCTGTCATTTCTGATTAAATGAACTAAATTTAATTTAGTTAAGGAGATTAGTTTGACCCAAATGAAGGTTTTCAGGCATATTTTTTTTTTACCACCTTTGATAATTCAGTCACTCTCTTAACATTAATCTTTATTTTATCTTGCATAACAAACAGTAAGTGACTGGAAAATGCTCCTCAGTCAGCAGAAGAAACAAATCAGTTTTCCCTGAATTCTTCTAAGTTCTTCGAGACTTTTCACAGAGAATACTCCCTGTGCTTTTTTTAAGTAACACCACCTACTGCAAAATTTGAAAAATGCAAGACTGTGGGGGGTGCTGAGAGTGAACAGAGGGTGGGGTGTGAAAACATGAGCAGGATTTATTCAGTGACATGGTCAGCTCAGCCGGCATCAGTCAGATGGAGAGACATGCAGTTTCACAAGGCATCTTACATGTATTTCAACAGCAGCATGTTGCTGACAACTGGACAAGTTTAACACTCAGCATCTTCCCACTAACACCAGCTCTAGCTGTCAGTTTAAGCCAGAGCAGCCAACGGTGAAATATGCGTCTGGAAATGACTGAATATCATTATTCTATGTTTATATCTGCATACATAAATAATGTAATGTAATGGGAGCAACATTTCAACACTTAGCTTACATGAAATGCAACTTTACACATACTCTGGACAGCTGAAGAAGTCTATATGGGTTATAAACTGGTACACTGTATTATTAGCATTAGCATTATGAAAAACAAGCTAGATTATTTTGCATACTTAAAGCTGGGGTAGGTAATGTTGGAGAGCTAACAAGATTTGAAAGTGGCACCCTGTCTTGGCTCCTCCCTTCTGGTTTTGCTCCTTGCGTGATTCAAGGAGCAGCTTTTTCCAAGGAGCAGCCGGGTCGGAAAATCCTTCCTGCATTTCTCAGCCATGTTCGTCTTCCGAGTTTCTTTTTTACTCCTTTGTATTTTCATTGTAACATGCTGTTTATATGCAGAGTGTGGCTATCAGGTATGTGCTGCGGGAGGGGGAGCCGGGTGAAGGAGCTTACAAAATACAGGAAATAATCCACTCCATTCGGTTCTAACGTTTGGATTGGTCAGAGTTTTTACAGATTTACAGTAAACTGAGGGGTCGAACTATATTTCTTATTGTTCATGATTACAAAATGTACAGACTACTATCAGGGCGAGGAACGGCTTCACCCAGAGTAAAAAAAAAAATCTCTTAGCAAGATGACCTACCCCAGCTTTAAGGTGACATGATGAGTCTAAAGATCTGGAAAGTTTGGAACAGCAGGAGTGATGGAAAGGCTACAAAACAAGGTTTGAACCAGCTTATTTTAGTGGTGCTTTAGGTGGTTTTCATAACAATATATTCATATGCTGTTTACAGCTCAAAGAAACTATTTTAGGGGGCACTGCACCTTCTTTTTTTTTTTGTCTTGTCCAGCATTTAAGCAAGCAGACTGATGTTCTGGATGCTGTGTTCTGCTGAGCAAATTTATTTTGCCAAGGGGAACTTTTGTAGATGTAATGATCCCCTTGTATTTCTTGATTCTTATTTTATTTTTCAATTTGTTTTGGATAATAGCTTGTATTACAGAGTTTATGCTGCTGGACCCGACCGGAAAGGACAGGAAAGGGGCAGAAAGAGAACAGAAAAGAGAACATAAAAAAACAAAAAAAAAACAAAAGAAAGAGATCAATGCATACATGTATATGCACATACATACCCACCTACATATATATGTATATACACTCGCACATACATTATATATATACATATATACATACATACATACATATACACATACATACACATGCATACACACACATGTACACATACATGCATACATAAAGATAGATATACATACATACATATACACATACATACACACACATATATATATATATATATATATATACACACATATACATACTCACATACATACACATACATATACATACATACACATACACTCACACATATGCATACATATATACATATCCATACACATACATACATACACATACACATAAGTACACACACATACCCACCCACACACATAAATATATACACCCACACAAGCCAACTCTAGATTTGTGGAGAACAAAACCGTTGACAATGATGAGGACCAGAAACTAGCAAGTTAAGTCAAAAAGACAGAAAGAGAGCTACCTGCTGTTAGTGAATAAACTTGCTGGATGACTCAGTGACTGTGACACATGCAGAACATTCATGCAGAACATTCAGAGTGGAACGTGTTTAGAGAAGAGTGATCATGCCAATGTGACCCCGCCCGCCTACAGCTAGAGGAAGGCCAGGAGAACCCAGAGACCCGGGTAACCGACAGTCACCCCCAGGTACAGATCCCAACCCCCCCCACTCCAGAGCCAGCCATGCATCTGCCCAGGAGGTGGCGAAGGAGGTGCCCAACCAGAGTCCCCCGCAGTCAGGGGGAACAGGCCCCAGCAGGCCCAGGCCGGCAAGGGCCGATCCCGCCGGGCACCGGCCACCTAGGGCAGACAGAGCGCAGGCCCCAGGGCCCCAGGGCCCCAAGAGCCCGCGAGCAGCCCCCCGCCCCCGCAGGCAGAGGGCACAGCCCACACCGACGGAGGACCAGGATCCCCAGACCGCCACCCAGCGGCAGCCAGGTCGCACCCCAGCGCACCAGCTGCGCCCCCGGGTACAGGACACCACCCCCCCACCACCAAACCACACACACATATACATGCATACCCCCCCCCCCCCCCCCCCCCCCCCCAACACGCACTCCCCTCACACATATACATGCATACCCCCCCCCCCCCCCCCCCCCCCCAACACGCACTCCCCTCACACATATATATGCATACCCCCCCCCCCCCCCAACACGCACTCCCCTCACACATATACATGCATACCCCCCCCCCCAAACACGCACTCCCCTCTCAACCCCCATCCACACAACCCTCTGCAATCCATGCACATCATCCATCACATATACAACCCCACCCCACCTCTACTCACTCACCCATACCAAGTCACACGAACCCCAATCGCCCCCGCCCCCACACACGCTCACCCCCCCCACACACACGCTCACACCCCGCCACCCCATCCCTCTACTTCTACCCAACCACACATGCCCCACCAAATACCCCTCCACCACCCATAGCCCCCCTCCAAACTTCACCCTCACTCACACATCCCATTCCGCATATACACCCCCCCCTACACACACACACACACACACACACACACACACACACACACACACACACACACACATACCCTCACTCCTCCAACACAGGCACACCCCAATACAACCCACGCGCCAACATACCCCTCCACACACACATCTACTCATCCTCACACATCCCTATCCCCTACCCACCTATATCCCCAACCCTAATCCCCCCCCAGCCATCCCACCATCCATCTGTAACCCCATACACCCACTCCCACACATCCTCACCTCACCCCTCCATCATGTCCCATGTGAGATACCTCAGAGGGGGCAGAGGACAGGATGGCCCCGATCAGGGCCCCCATAATAAAGGGCACTGCACCTTTAAACACTCACAAGCAAGCACACATCCACAAACACGCTCATATTAGTCCCACAGCGCATTTCTTTAGCTAATGTAATTTTGTGTGCATGTCTGCAGGATCAGCAAACAGAAGCCGCTCCCCTAAGAGGTTTCTCTTTTGTCGGTTTGTTGTGTGCATTGGTCAGAGGTCTGCAGTAGCCTGGCACTGCTCCACTGATTCATTTGCTGAGGAAACTTAATGCAAAGCAAATACTCTGCTCTGGAAACAACACTGAAACACGCTTAGTTCTCACAATTTCTCCTTCAATCGTAATACTACTCCATCATTGATAGGGATGCGCTCCTGTTTGCTTTATGAGTGTCAGTGCTGGCCAGTCTGCTGGGTGAGGTCACAGTCAAGATGAAAATATCAAAGCAGGAGAGATGAAGATTTAGGAACTTCTGCTAAGAGTCCTCATCAGCACCATCAGACAAGCAAGCATCCCCTCTCATTAGAGTGGGAAAGGCAGATCCGGGGTCTGGAAGTGGTGTGTAAAGCACAATAAATGCACAATAAAAGCCAGAGGCTTTTAGCAAAGGAAATATGCTCTTGGTAGGTACAGCATAATACAGGTCGGTACTGGTGGAGAGGAACCAAGCAGACCTAACTGGGCTCAGCTGAACTTGCAGCATCAGCTATGAATCTAAACACCCAGAGATGATGGAATCTGCTGCTTTACCTCTGAGAGCACAGTGAAGAGATGCTCTGCTTTGTTTTAGGATCAGTGTACAGCACAGAAAAATAAAAACACCTAAGATCTGTTCCTACCTGGGGTGACCTCCTGCACCAGGATGGGGGTCTGACAGGAAAGAGCGAGGCCATGAGAGTTGAGGTTGGGGTCTCTTTGGATCTGAATGTTGAAACGGAACGGGTAATTCCTCTGATCAGAGCTGCTGGACTCTGCTAGCTTCCCATCCACTGCAACACGATCTCTGGAGGGCAAAATCAGAATCACATCTTACTGCAGTGACTTTCTGACAGTTCAACAGAACGCTCTGAAAAACAAGCTCAGCATCATCAAACATGCTTTTCACTCATTGTAGTACTGACATCAAGCACATATCACAGTTTTGTGTATATATGGGATCCTTTTTAGACAAAAATAGTTTCATTGTGAGTAACTTCATATTTATCTGTATCAGAAAAAAGAAAGAAGAGACTAAAAAACACAACTTGTAACTTGTTTTGTTCTTTTAGATTACAATATATTCAGGTATATTTGGTGGATCATCAATACAGATTACGGCAAACTAATGTCTAAGAGACCCGTCTCGCTCGGATCAGCTGAGACTGATGAACTTATCAATGCATCTAAATATTGATGAAATCAGAAGTTTACCTGCTCAGAGAGTGAGACCTGCTCCCTAAATCTCTGGACCGCCTCAGCCATCTTCCCACCACCTGCTCCACCCGGCTGGTCCTGCGGGATGGGGAGCGACTCCTGTCCTGCAGCTCCATTTACCTGGCAGGGATCAAACCATCAACAAGTCATTTATCCTGTTTAACAAAGAAACACCACAACAAGTACAACCCTAAAGCAATGACATGATCCAAGTAAGACATGAGTAAGAGAGCTCATGTGTTTCCCTGTTTTGGCCTGAAACATGGTCCATGTGAGCGCACAAACGGCTCCATCTGGCAGAGACAACATGCGCGTCGAGTAAACAAACTCAACATGTGCTCTCCTGATTTGGCAGGAGTCATCTGTCCTAAATGGGGCAATATAGGCTACTTAAACTAATGAGAGTGTTTCCATGATGACAGTAAACATGCATAATGTCTTGAAAATGTTTGCTGTTGGAATCGCTGATCTGAAGAGAGACGATGGCACTGCTCTGCATAACAGGACAGAAAACGAAGCGTCAACAAGAACAGCTCCTAAGAACTTCTCTGTGTGATCATGTCTTTGTCAGAGACAGTTTGACTGCATGTTCAGGTCTCTCAACACATCTACATCAGGTGTGTCCAAAGTTGGTCCTCCAGGGCCACCATCCTGCAGGTTTTTGATTTATACCTTAATTAAACAGATCCAGCAACTTATGAACTTCTCCACAATGACTCATTAAATTGAATCAGGTGTGTTTTAGCAAAGATACATAAAAAACCTGCAGGATTGTGGGCCTCGAGGACCGGAAGAACTTGTAAAATACAACATGGAATCTGTAAGATGGAGCCATTTTATTTCTAAAGGTCTAGACAACTTCCAGATACAAGTTATTTGTTATCATTAATATTGATTACAGCAAAGAATGAAAGAATGTTAATGTGGTTCCAAATTATCCTGAGAAATGACTGAATGTTCAGCACCAAGTTCAACCACATCAGATGGACAATATAGTCCTTCACAGCGAGCGTCTGCTCAACTGAACTGGATCACACAACAGTACCAGTCAAAAGTTGGACCCAAAGGATGAACCAATTAGATTCATTCAATTCAAAACAAAGTAATGCATTGCACTGACAATGTCCTGTACAACATTACTTTACTCCGCTGCAGGAACGTCCCTGCGTTCCCCGAGCCGTGGTTGCCATGTATGTGAATGTCTGATCTGTTTGTTTTAGACAAGAATAAACTGAATAAATGTTTTTAGCAAATGGTTAATAGTAACTAACAAGAGTGAAATGGCTGACATTTGAAACAGTAGTGTTATAACAAACACTTAGTTTGGGTTTTAGTTGGTAGAGATGGCTCAGGGAGGTTTATTTCCACATTTTGTTTTAAAGAAATTCATCAAAGTCACTGCAAATTTACCTCTACCAAATGGTAGGCCAGGATCTTAAAGGGTTAAGTAGTGCCAGCATGCACTGCTGATGCGTGTGTGTGTGTGTGCTTGCCTGGACATGTTGCCATAGAGATGGATGTGAGTGAGGTACCAGCTCGTGTCTTCACTTCTAGACTTCATAGAATAAAACCAAGACGGTTTATTACTCATATAAGTTTTTATCAAATTGAAATTCTTTTATTTGACTTGACATATCAGTGGGAAGAAACTCCTCTGTGTGTTATGTCAGCTGATCCGTCTAATTGATTAGCTGCAAAAATCATTCTGCCGTCAGAGATCTGAAAAGTCCGATGGTGCACAAGATTATATCTCATAACAAATATAATTTCCTTCAGTGCACTCGGTAAGAATCTCCAGAAACCTCAGCTGGAACGTGGATCTAAAGGGAGGGGGGCAGTTCTTCAGGAGAGCGTTAATAGATCTAATTTACACAAGAACACCTAATTGATGAGCTGCTGGGTGCTTCAGCCTTAGAAAAATGTTTGTAGCTTCTAGCACAGCATGGACTCATTACAGCTTTCTTCATCCTGCTGTTTGTGGATTTACAAGGAAGCAGAGTTCTTGCTGCAGACCGCAGCGTCTTCACGGCATTGCTCAGTGTATCTACATGGTGAAGATACAGGAAAGTAAAGTGATAAATAACAAAGCTTTCAAGTGCAGTAACGAGTAAAGTAATCTCATTACAATTCAAATAAGTAATGAGACTATTCGATTAAAGCAAAGCATTAACATTAGTCCAATTTATAATTACTGTCTTCATATAACTAATTATATAAAAATAATGGTCTAGCTCAAGTCAACAGGAAGCCGCTGGCTGATTAAACACAATCAATTGATCTGAATGAAGGCTAATTATTGGAAGCCATAGTTTATGTCCCTTCAAACACACACAACTCTGACACAAACTAACATGTTTCATTTAAGTTGAGAAAATTAAAAATATACATTCCTACAAACCAAATGCTTGTGACTAAAAGTAGAGTTCAGATTCAGGAAGCTTTGTCTGATTTTACAAGAACTAAAAAGTAACTTAGACAGCCAGCTGTAAAAGATGCAGCATAAAAATATGAAATCGAGTGTTTTTAATAAATACAAACTGGATATAAACTGTTTTAAGTTATGTTTAAAAGTTTTTATTTAAATGTTTGTTGAATGTTTTTCTTTTCTAAATTTAAGTTTTTGACTTATTTTCAAGTAGAAATAATTAAAATTTCATACATAAAAAAAGCAACAACCATATTTTACCTGAGAAAAACATTTTTTATTTCATGTATGAGTTGTAAGAATCCGTACCGAATGTGCTGTTTAGTGGAACAGAACAATAACCAGCTCTGTTGGTGGCACCGCAAGAAAGAAAGCATTGTGCAAAATTCACAATTACAAAAAGCTTTTAGAGGAAAAGCTTTAGGTTTTAGAAAGGTCCTCTGATTTATTTAGTTGTTCATTTTGCATGACATGTATTTGGAGGGTTGGTGAGCTGGCATGAAACAACCTAGTGGGACATCTGGGAATTGAACATGGGCTGAAGCCAACAATGATGTCACTAACAGCACCATGGAGCCTAACAGGCTGTTAGCCATGAGTTATGAGCCAACTGATCCAATGGTCCCTTCAAGCCACAATAAGCAGCAATATCAATAGTTCATGATTTCCAATAAAACCCTTTCATTGGCTCCTTGTTGCATGGCAGCAAGGAAGGTGGATATAATGGACACGGGTCTCTGCTGTGTCTGTGGGGTGTTGTCTGGCTAATTCATGAACCCACAGCTTGGTAGTGACATAAATGGCCATTGTGGATCCCTGCAACATGTTTACATCAGCTCACTGCTGACCGCCAAATAGCAAATTTCCACGAGTGAGGACAGCTCCAGTTGCACATGAAAAGAAATCCAAAATTTATTTTTGCTTTAAATAATCTTGGAAGGTAGAAAACTTGAAACACAACCTCCAATATAAATATTTCTTATATAAATTTCTATCCTGAGCTACAGAGCACAATGCTACAGAAGCCAAGAACAGCCATGATTAAAACAATTAGGAGAACATAATTATTTTCAGAAAACAAGTTAAATAAATATCTTAATGAATTGAAATGCATACCGTATTTTTAGGGCCACAAGGTGTACTACATTATAAGGCGCAGCCTCAATTATGGAGTGTATTTTTGGCTTTAGGTCATACATAAGGAGAACCGTGTTATTGGGTGCATGTTAAAACAAAAGTAAAACAAAGTAGTGAAAGCAAAACAGTGAGTTTGGCTGAACTTTATTCTACAGCAATACCGGTATTTAATTTAAAATACACACACATTTTTGTTTATCAGTCTGTTGTAATAAATCCATCAAAGTCATCCATCCAGTCAGCCCATCTTCTGTGTTGGAATTGAACGGCTGGGCAATTTCACCATCAAGCATACTGGGTTCTCGCTCTTCGTTGTCAGAATCAGTGACGTTGCTGGGTGGCTGTTCAGCAATGATACCGGCTTTTGCGAAAGCTCGGACAACAATCGATGGAGATACGTTAGTCCAGTCATCCACAATCCACTCGCATATGATGGCTTAACTTGTTCAATGCCGCCTCCCAGTCTTTGTGAAGGCGTTTACTGTCTCTCATCCATCGCTACCATGACGTTTGCAACTTAGCTTTAAATGCCCTGTTCACACCAATGTTCAGCGGTTGTAGTGTTTTATTTCCTCCCGGGATGATGGCGAGCTCAGAATTCAGTTCTTTTACTTGATTTTTCACGGTAGCGTTGGTACGGGCGCACATGGAGTCGCAAATCAACAGAGACGGTGTGAAAAAAGCCATCCAGTCTCTTCACATACAACTCTCCCAGCCACTCCTCCATGTTCAGATTTTGGGATTCAGCTCACACATAAGGCACACCAGGTTAAAAGACGCACCGCCAAATTTTGTGAAAATCAGGAGCTTTTACGTGTACCTCATGGCCTGAAAAATACGCTAATTTTCTTTTTTATTTCCTTTGTTTACAAAAATAAGAAGGTGAGCAGAATAACAAATACATGCTTTCATTTAATGTCATCTGTTTGTAGTATATTGTGATGGACTGGCGAGCTGTTCCGGGTGTACCCTGCCTTTTGCCCAAAGACTGCTGGGATAGGCTCCAGCTCCCCGCGACCCTGAATTGGACTAAGCGGTTAGGAAAATGAATGAATGAATGTTTGTAGTATAACCACTCATTTCAAAGCTCAGCTTGATGAACTTGTGATATTAAAAATAAAAATAAAAATCCTAAAACAACAATGCTATGTAGCATGAATGAATGAATGAATGAATGAATGAATGAATGATGTGATCTTGAGACAACAGCATAAAAAATAAATACTAGCAGCCATGGTTACTTTTGGCTTCTCTTTTAAGGAACTCAAAGCAGAGAACTACTAACTAAAAAACTAATGAGTGAAAAACACATTTTCTATCTGCTGATGCTTCTTTCAAGCGGAGTCAGATTGTTAAAATATCAATCAGTTGCAGAGGTGTATAATCCAGGTGCCATAAAGTAAAAGCGCTGCCAAGTTTTTGGATCCACCGGTGCATTTAGAACAGATGTTTTCCCTAAAAGACTCATGAGAGATACTTGAACTCCTCCACCTGGGGCAGGACCTCATTTCTGATCCGGAGAAGAAACTCCAACATTTTCGCTGAGGACCATGGTCGGAGATTTGTATTTGTATGTGTGTGTTTGTTTCAACTGTGACAGCTTGACAATCTTAATTCATTCTAGATGTTCAGTGTAAAGTCATTGGTTAGTTTCAGTGGAGTACTAGAAGTCTTTAAACAATGGACAAAAGAAAGCAGTCCAATGATAACATGAAGATAACTTGTCAGGTTGCAAAATCCACTACTTCCACCAGTTTTGCAACATGTCAACACCTAGTAAGATAGTTACCAAAGCAACCATAGGTGTGTGTCCCAGCTTCTTCTCACGCTTTGTTGACATTGTCTGCAGCTGGATTAAACTTTCTCCAACTCCTTACTAAAGCCCGAATCTACTAAAGATTTGCAGTTATTAGAGAAAACAAACAAACTTCACTAACAGCACACACATAGTTGTGTCTTTCTGAGTTGTATAATAGCTTGTCTGCATCAGTTAGTCTGTCTACATCAATGAATATGCAACAAAGGGCTGTTCACGCGCTTTTCTGCATGTGTTGGGACGAGAAAACGTAAAAATATTCATTTAGTACCTACAATGTGATCCATCAAACCTGGGAGAAACTTTGCTGATAGAAACTGCGCCGATATTTAACAGGTTTTAAAAGGACGTGCAAACAATCCTAGTGTGTAAATGCACACATGGCTGTGGTTATTATCATAAACAGACATTAAAACAAAGCAAGGAGACACAGAGAAGGAATTTTTCACCGTCCTGGGAATATTTTTGGAGTGAACGAGGAAAAAATCATTAAAACAGATACAGCTTTTCAGAACTGGGATTCCCCAGATGTGTTAAAATGTAAATAAAGTGTCGCCAGATGGTCACAGTTATCAGGTTTCCATTCATTCTGCAGTCATTAACTGAGGGAAGCACTTTTTTCCAGTAGCTGGATTTTTCTAGGGTGCATTCACATCAGGATAGGCTGCTAGACTCGGTCCGATCGGGGACTTGGCTCCATTGTAGGTGGGTGAATCCACGCACACCAAGATGGTATTCATGCTTTACTGTGGTGAAACGAGTCAAACCATTAGAATAATAAATTCCTTAAGCAACAGGATAGATAGTAGATAGTGTGTGTGTGTGTATGTAGGAAGGGAATGTGTGTGCACATGTGTGAGTGTGTGTGTGTGTGTGTGTGTGTGTGTGTGTGTGTGTCTGTGTGTGTGTGTGTGTGTGTGAGTGTGTGCGTGTGTGTGAGTGCGTGTGTGTGTATGTGTGTGTGTGAGTGTGAGTGTGTGTGTGAGTGTGTGAGTGAGTGAGTGAATGACTGAGTGTGTCTGTGTCTGTGAGAGTGAGTGTGTGTGTGAGTGTGTGAGTGTGAGTGTGAGTGAGTGTGTGTGAGTGAGTGTGTGAGTGAGTGAGTGTGTGAGTGTGTCTGTGTCTGTGAGAGTGTGTGAGAGTGTGAGAGTGAGTGTGTGTGTGAGTGTGTGAGTGTGTGTGTGTGAGTGAGTGTGTGTGTGAGTGTGTGTGTGAGTGTGTGAGTGAGTGAGTGAGTGACTGAGTGTGTCTGTGTCTGTGAGAGTGAGTGTGTGTGAGTGTGTGAGTGAGTGTGTGTGTGAGTGTGTGAGTGTGTGTGTGAGTGTGTGATAGAGTGAGTGAGTGACTGAGTGTGTCTGTGTCTGTGAGAGTGAGTGTGTGTGTGAGTGTGTGAGTGTGTGTGTGAGTGTGTGAGTGTGTGTGTGAGTGTGTGAGTGTGTGAGTGAGTGAGTGTGTGAGTGAATGAGTGTGTGAGTGAGTGAGTGAGTGAGTGAGTGGGAGGGGTGAAAGGACCTTGGTGCCCGGGGAGCGCGGCCGGTGCACTGTGGCGCGGCCTGGCTACCATTCAGTGGCGGTCTGGGTGTCCTGGCTCTCCATTGGTGTGGGCTGTACCTTCTGCCTACGGGGGTGGGGGGGTTGTCTTCGGGCTCTTGGGGTCCTGGGGCCCGCACTCTGTCTGCCCTGGGTGGCCGGTGGCCGGCGGAGCCGGGCTTTGCCGGTCCGGGCCTGCTGGGCCCCCCCCCCTCTGCCACCTCCTGGGTGGATGCACGACTGGCTCCGGAGCGGGGCGGTTGGGATCTGTGCTTGGAGACGGCTGCCAGCTGCTCGAGCCTCGGGGTTCTCCAAGCCTTCCTCTTGCCTGTGTGAGGGCGGGGCCACATTGGCATGATCACTCTTCTCTGAACACGTTCCACTCTGTATGTTCTGCATGTGACACAGTCACTGAGTCTTCTGCAGGTTCATTTACTAACAACGGCTGGTTTTCTTCCTTGTGTGTCTAATTTAGCTTGTGAGCTCTGGGTTTTCCTGATAGTTGATGGCTTCGTCCTCCTGCAGGGGGAACATGACTCCAGTGTGTATAGGTGTATGGATGTGTGTATCTATAAGTGGGTGTGTATGTGTGCTTATATACATGCAAATGTATGTAGGCTGTTCTCTTTTTCAATCTTTTTTTTTTCCTTTTTTTTCCCTTTCTCTCTCTACTTTCTCTTCTTTTCGATTCTCTTTCTGTCCCTCTTCTGTCCTCTCCAGTCCAGTCCAGCAGTACAAACTTTGTAATACAAACAATTATGCAAAATAAATAGAAAAATAAAATTAAAATCCAGCATATCAAGAGGAGCATTATATCTATGATGCTTCCCTATGATGCAAAGTAAATTTGCCCAGCAGAACAGAGCATCCAGAAAATCAATTTTGCCTGCTTAAATGCTGGACACGACAAAAAAAAAAAAAAAAAAAAAAAGAAAAAGAAGAATAAATCCACATTCTCACCAAAGGGGGCGCTGCACCAGTATTTAGCAAAAAAGAGGACAAGACCTGCGTGAAGAAGAAAACGCTGTTGCGAGTTAAATATCGAGATGAATCTTTCGCTGTTTTGGGATTTTTTTTATTTTGTCTTGTCAATGAACGCAGTAGGAACAGAAGACAAAGCAGAAGACGATCGCTATGTTTTTACCCACAGTGCAAAGCAACGGCAAAATGCAGGAAGTCATTTTTTTGGAGTCCACTTCCTGTATTTGGTCCACTAGAAATGGACTGAGACCTGTGTTTGTAGGCGGACTAAGTCCACTTCTTTGGTCTGAATCAGAATTTGTTTGGTGTGCACATTCCCCAAACAAAGCAGACTTTCTGAGCAAACTGACTAGACTTTTAATAAAAAAGGCTGATGTGAATGTGCTCTTAGATTAATGAGTGCAAATGATTGCACCCATGTGCAAAATATTTCAGGTCAGTGCACAGAAAAGCAGCCTTAGAAGTAGGTGATTGTTTAGATGGCTGGCTTCTATATGGGTCAATTTAGGAATTCCTTAGTAGAAATAAATTAAGTCTATTTTGGAAACAAGAGACTGTGTCATATTTATTTATGTTTTCTTTCTTTTTTTAATGTACAGTAAACACACCCTTTACTCACCCCTCAGCTGGTCACTGAACGTTCCACCATGGTTCCTCATTGACTGGGATGTTTGTTAATTCGCCATTTCATGATAAAATCTGAGCATTTGTGATGTTTTTTCCTTTTTTCTTTTTAAAAAAAAAAAAAAAAAGTTTGATCCATTATATTTTTTAATGAGCAAATCTCTGTGGATTACTGGTTAAAATGACTAGATGACTGTTAGTCATAAATTAAATGATCTTTTTTTGTTAAATCAATAACAGACATGTTGAGGTTGGATTTGTAAGTCAATATAATGTATTATAATACAGCCATGGTAGTCATATCTTCATATCTTGACCTTCACTTTAGCCTGAATAACCACTAGGGAATGATGATGATAATAAAAACGTATCAAACTCCATAAGCAACCATGATGTTTAACATTTTGTCCCATATCTGCCAAATCCCACATTTAAGAGAACTGAGCTTCACTTTGTTTTTTTTACCCATATGTGAATTGTTTGAATTTTATAAAGTACAAAACCTATTCTTTTAATCTTATGCAGGCTACTTTCATATGTGCTCCTGAATCTACATATCCAATCTGTGTCAAAGCGACCTCAGTTTGAACCGTAACAGAAGTGAGACACATGTCACTGTCCACTGCACCGGTGGAAGAGGAACGCAGCAATGTTTAAACATGGCAATACTCAATCATTTAAATATATTTTGCTGTTCCAGCTGTGCAAGTCGTTCCAAATTGAGACACAAACATGTGAAGCATCCCTATTCCCTATAAACATTACGCTCTTCATGACGTAGTGGTTTCCTCTGCACATGCGTGTCACTTCAGGGCCACACAAAATGATAACGCTGATCACACAAAATAAAAAGAAAAAGAAAAAGGATTTCGGATTTGAGCATTAAAACCTGCACTGTGCCTTACGCTTATTTTTACTTCATTTTAGAGGTTAGAAACGCACACACACAATCGTTCATTTCCCTGTCACAGACAACCTCACATCACCAGTCTGAATCACCTGGACTCTGAGGGAGGAACAGATCCCGACAGTGAACATTCAGGAAGAATCACTTCGCTTTGCATGATGGATGAAACTGAAAGCATAAATGAACGCGTTAAGAAATGAATGAATGACTCATTTATTGACGTAATTAACAACAAAACATTCAGCAACAAGCAGGACGAGTGATTTTTACAGAGAAAATACTGAATAATCTAATGGAATTAAAATGAATCACTGTGTATGAATGAGAGGATGGATGTGAATGAAAGCACCGGCGTTGTGTTGTAGTTCCTGCTGGGAAACAGTAGAGGGAAGAATGAACCCATGAACACAGCTGTGGACTGATGCTTGAAATGAATGAGTGAATGATCTCAGCAGGTCTGCTGCAGTGAGCGGCTGCAGGAAGGGATCTCCCCTGATGATGGGCATTAACACCATCCATTAGAGGGAAAAAAACGCTTGCAGAGGAGAAGAAAAGGAGAGGAGGGGATGGGAGAAGTGACAAATGCAGGAAATTGAGTGAGATGAAAAGTAAAAACAATAATGACAGAAGAGGAAAGGAGGGTTTAGTGATGAAAGTTGTGAGTGACATAGCCAGACAGCAGCATCTCCTGAGGAAACTGAGTCATAGGAACATTATCCATCCATCTGTCTGCATATAACCCCCCTCCTTTCTTCCTATCAGCTCTTTGGTACTTCCTATTCCATATCACTCGCATCACATTTGCTTTACTCACAGTATCTCCCTTCAACCACTTCTCAGGTTGCAGAGACACAACGGAGAAGGTTGCTTATGTGTTAGGGTCAGAATCACACAAAGCTCAGGTATCTGGTGACCTCATTAGCAAAACGGACCCGCAAGCAATAAAATGATAGCTTTACACAAAAGTTGCTTCCTTCTTTAGGTGGATAAACCAGGATAGATTACAACAGTCTGTGTTTTTCTCACAACAAATACCAAGGTGAAGCATTGAATCCCCTCCAAATCCACAAACATGTTTATTTCCTAAGTAGCTTTTACTATAAAGGTGGTAAAAACCCAGGGAGCCACATCCATCATGATAAATCTGTATCAACATAGTAACTACTGTTTTGCAAAAGAAGGATTTAATATAAAGGACTGAAAAGGAAAAAGTCAAAAGAGATTCCTGGGAACCTAATTCTTTAAGTCTATTTCATATCACCAGTACAGACGTTACTGTGAGAAAAGAGCAGGCTTGTCTCAGAAAGGAGGAAGGTTTCTAACACACTGGTTTGCAAAATTCAGAAAGGGACGTGAATGGTAAAGGGTAAAAAACAGTTAATATTAAGGGATCTCAGATTGTTAATGATTAATACAGCAGCGGCTGATTGTTACAACCAATTCTTGGCCTGCCAGCTAACACAGATGCCCTGCCTGTTGTGAGATACATTTCAGTCAGACATGTTCAATTTCAATTACATTCCCTGCATAATATATTTCTACATAATTTCTTTGACATTTTAGAACGAATCCAACAATCAATAATAATATTTATCTGCAAATATAATAATATCCTCCTGACTACCAGTAGTTCAATTTGTCCTCTGTGGAGGACCTTTGTAAACCTAAATATTTCCATCTCCCTGAATGCCACTGAACTAACACCTTTTGGTCTTTAAAGAGGACATTTAGTGCTTTTAAATGGTACCTCGTTTGTGGGGGGTGGGGCTTTGTGAACTTTCTGTCTCTCTTCAAGAAAAATGGCCTCCATTGCAACAAGCATGTTTTATGGGAAGAGCAAAAGAGCAAAAGTGCATAATACTTTTCTTTGTGCTAATTTTTACTTGAAATTTTGTAGTTATATTTTTATTGAATATCTTATAAACACATTAAATAGTTTCTTAGATAAATATAACTATATTTTACCACAATATATAAAGGTTTCAGCAATGTCCTCTGTAGTGGACATTTGTAGTTACACATTTTTTTTCCTGGTAGTCAGGAGGATATGTGTGAGGCTTGGACATAATGGATGCCGCTTATGCTTTAATTATTATTACTATCTACATCTCTTGCAGCAGCGTTTCTTTGGAAGGAGCAAACAGTCGGGTTAGCATAGAGAAAGAGATGAAACATCACGTTCCTTATGTTATAAACACAGAAGGTCCAATGAAAAATGAGATCTGAGTAAAGAGGGGTCCCTGTAGTGCCCTA
Source organism: Telmatherina bonti (assembly GCF_933228915.1). Taxonomy (NCBI): domain Eukaryota; kingdom Metazoa; phylum Chordata; class Actinopteri; order Atheriniformes; family Telmatherinidae; genus Telmatherina; species Telmatherina bonti. Next base: position 11,802,582 of record NC_136621.1, read on the forward strand.
TGTCTCACGATGCCCCTTGTAAACGATTGTTTTCCCCTTGTATAGTTTAAGGCAGCATATTAAAAGCCTGTTAAACAGGTGGAGCTGCACCTATTCACGCGGATATTTCTAAGTTCGCCACGGCGACAGAAAGCTGCAGAAGCTGCAGGCAGGTACCGTCACCACCAGTGATCGGATGTTGTTGCTGGCAGGGTTACAGCTCAGATCCAGTCATGCATTATCAGACTCTGGCTCAGTCCAGAAAAATCTGTTCCTTCTTCATTTCTAACATCATTCTGTTTAATGTGAATATCATAACTGGACACCAACGCCTGAATACGCCTCCCTTTTCCATCTTATTCAAGTATTTTCTTCCTCACTCCCATTGTTTCCCTGCCATCCCGTTATTGGCCATGTAATTACTCTCTTGTGTGTCCCCTCCTCTCTTTCTATTAGATTATTGTTCATATGGAAGGAATCAGATTTCTCACATGCTCTCTGGCCTCCAAACACAAATGCAGAAATGGAGCTTTGAAAGCAATGCATTACTTTTGATAAACATATAATCTAATCCAGTTTTAGGATTTATTTCAAATTACACCATAATTTAAATAAATCAAATGCAATAAAAAAAAAAAAAAAGATGTTTTGTTAATTCATTTCCATGTTTTTTTTAATGCATATGACTGGTGTATCTGGGTGTGTCAGCACATACACACCCACCCAGTTGGACCAGTTCATAGTGATGTCATAGGGCTTGTTGGTGGGGTTTCTGATATGATAATTCATCATTTCTGCAAAACTCCTCCTTAAAAGGATCTGCAGTGACCAGAGGAAATAAAAAGTGATAATATGAGATAAAACTCAATTTACTTCACAGTGGGTGGCTTCGAACATGGAAACAAGCATTTCGTCTCCTCTGTAGCACCTGATGGGAAGCTTCTGCACGACCAGTTTTTATGCTAAAATCCCAGCTTAATTAATTTAGCCTGACTGTTTGTCTATAACGCAGAAAATACAAGCAAAAGAGAAGAAACTGTGACCTGGTCACTCATAAGCTGTCAGTGGTTGGTGTCCACACGTATGGACCAGGTCAGACAGCAGTTACACACTGACCGAGAGGTCAGCTGTTTCATCTCCAGCTCCTCTTACCAGTGAGTGTTTGGATAATATAGACAAGCTGCTCTATGTTTAAAAACAGAAACAACCCATAAGGGTAAGGATGCCACCAAATCAGCTCTGCATGGAGACATTTCAGCTGCTTTTGGGAAAAAACATTTTTTTAAAAAAAGGATCTTAATCTTTATCTACACAGGCAGCCCCAGTGAGAATCACAGTCTCATTAAATGACTCTTTTTGAAAGATGAGAGTCCAGGCTGCTATGGGACTGCATCTCTGATGGGCTGAAGGTGTGTCAGTGTTTCAGGCATGAATGAGTTTGTAAATGAGAAAAATGAAACAAAAAGTACTTTGTCAATCATCTAAAGGATGTTCTGCTGTTGTTACACGTCTTTTTTCTAATAAAAAATAAAAAAATTACTGCTGGGAGTGATGGTCTCCTGAATCTTTCTGTATTGCAGCATACTTGAAGAAGCCTCTGACTGAACATACTGTTGTTTCTCACTGTGTTGTGCCACGGGCGGTGTGCACCATCTTCAGCAGCTTGAGCATCATTTTGCTCTGGACAATCAGCTCCAGCGGCTCTAGAGTTATTCCCAGTACAGAACCAGCAGCTTGTTCAGTTTCTTTATGTCTCTGATGCTGCTGCTCCAACAGATGCTGGGAAGCAGGTTGCAGTGTGGTTTTCCACCATATTTCCACCAGATTTACTTGTTTTCCTCAACTAAGCAATTATTTACTGTGATTTGCCTTGTATTAACCGACATTTGGATTAATTTATCTCAAACGGATCACAGCGAACTGTCTTATGTCTGGAAAGTGCATTGAGACGTTGTGAATGATCACTGAATGACTTTCAGTTTAACTGGATCTCGTTCCAACAGTGAGGCTTGACTGTCCTGCCTGCAGTCCACATCTGTGTCCTGTTGAAAAAAACAGCAACCACGAACAGCTGAGCGGCTGAACTCTTGTTTTCATGAAGAACAGACACAAACTCCTTCAAAAAACAGCGACATCTTCACTTTTAAACGAACAGAATAGTGTCAGTAAAAGCTCGTCTGATCTAACACGATGCCTGTATGCAAACAGTGAAGTTTAAATGATTTATTTCATTCTGGTGTCTCCTAAATACAGCTTGAAATTAATTTAAAAAACAGAAATACAAATTTGTGTAAAATAAAACAACAACATCTGGAGGATGTGCAAATGTTTTTTTTACAGACCAGATATGGGTGTGGAGTTTTTCTCCTCTGAGCTGTTTTCCTGCACGTTACTCAATGTGTAGAACTCACAAAGTTTCCTTTCCACCAAACAGCGTTTTACACATCATGTGAACAACACCGTGATAAGATTCCATTTTTTACACGTATTAGCTGGGCTGCGTTCAGCTCAGGTAGCTGCGTCTGCGGTAAAACTGCTGCAGGAAACAGTCATCTCTGCCAGAAATGTTGGCTTTTTCTTTATTGCTGAGACTAGGGCTGCAAAGGAGTATATACACACACACACACACACACACACACACACACACACAAACATAAGCTGACTAATGGGGCTGCACTGTATAAACTGTAGGGGCACTCACAGCCTGTCCCTCCACCTACAGTCATGCTTTCTTGTGTGCATTTATTCATTCACATCATCCTGCTTTTCTCTATCAATAGTCTCCTCTCATGGAGACGTGTTCCCTAAGATGCATTTCTGCTGAAACATACATTACTTACAACCTTTGCATAACACTGAATGCACACATGCAGGGAAACACACAGAGCTGGCAAATGGGATTACAAAGTGTGTCTGCCGGCTGTGACAGGGAGTTTGTGCGTCACTCCTGCTGAGCCAGATTAGCCTGAGCTTCACTTCAACCTTACAGGTCTGTTTAGGTTAACAGAGGCTGCAGCTATAAGACAGACACCAGTCCATCATTCACTTCCCCTTCTCACTGTTTGTCTGTCTCACTTTCACTTCATGCCACAGTCTCTGAGGCTACAATGCTTCAAATTTGTTTTTGTGATGACATATAAACCCCGAGCAATAACAAATCTGTGTGTAGAGATTACAAACCTGCTCTCTGCCCTGTGGATCAGGGCTCCATGAAGGCGCCGGTTACAGTCCCACTCTGCTCGCCATTCCGCCATCATCCCACTGAAGAGGACCGGGATGATTTGTTTTCATCTCCTGAGGACACACACAACATCAAAGTAAAGCGTGAGCTTCAAACTGTGGTGTGCTACAGTCAGGATTGTAGGAGTTATTGTCAATAAACTTGATTTGGTTCTGAGAATGAAAAGAAAAAAAAGGAGGGGAACAACAGATAAAAGCTTCCCTCTCCAGTCACATGAGATTAGCAAACTCAGTCACTTTCACAGTGAAATGAAAAGCGATGCTGTGAGAAAGGACAGAGGAGGAGGAGAGGCAGTCAGGAAAAAGAAAAGAGGAAAAAATAAGCAGAAAACAGTTTGTCCTATCAGACAAACACATGGCAGCAGAGCCGGGTCACTGAGCGAGAAGTGAAAACAAAAAGGGAAAAGACAGTGTTGAGGAACGAGAGGAGGAGGGCGGAGAGACAGATGAGGCAAATAAGATGTCGGGCTCCATCGCGGAGGATAGGCCTGCCTGCCTGGGCTGCTTGTGCTGTTTGCGGAGTCCCACTTCCCCCTGCTCTGCTCCAAACACCATCCATATTTAATGAAGCCCTTACAAAGCCCTGGGAAACAAGATGCTGGGAACTCTTCTGTCCCCCCCCCCCCCCCCCCCCCCCCCCCCATCTCTGCCTCCCTGCCACTCAAATTCTCCCTCCTCAGTACTTTTCTCTCATAATTCTCACTCTTTCCTTGTTCCTTTCCCTCGATTTCTGACGTCTCTTTCGCTATTTTCAAAGATTTACTGCATCCGACTGCCACCAATGGAGTGTGAATCAGCAATATCCTATTGTGTGCAATTCAGACGTCTCCCTGCTTCAGAGTTGGACACAATCAGCAGTTATTTAAGTCAGGAACAAGCAGCATGCACGCGTGCCGCCCTTACTTCTTCATGCTTGTACACGCTTCCAGTCAAAGAGACTGAAGCCCTTTTTGCTCTTTGGGATTGCATGTGTGTGTGACCAAGTGTCTGATTGCAAGAGTGGATGTATGTTTTTATTATGTGAGTGAGCGGGTCAGAGTTTGTGTGTGCCTGTTAGTCGGAGTGCTGCTTGCATCAATAATGTATCTAGATAATGCAGCCGCTTCACTCTACCAACAACTAACAGGCATACCGATGCACACAGAGGAAGACATGAGGATGCGGGGAGGAGAGGGAGGGAGAGAAAAAACACATGAGGCTGCAAGGAATGGAAAGATGAGAAAGGGGAGGTGTGAGTGATATAATAATGGAAGATGAAAATGTGGGAAATGACGGGGGGGAGACTTAAAGTCAACGCTGACATTTCAGCAGGATTTCTGTCCGTTTTCAGTGTCTACGGCTGTTTTTAAATAAATGTGGGGACACCAACTAAAGCATGCTGATTAAATCCTTCCTCACTGCCAGGATTAGCAGATTTACCCTCAGAGCACTGAGAGCTACAACTTGTTCAGAACCAGCAGAGTATACGGCGATTTCCCAGAGGAGGAGCCCATAAAAATACAATAACTGCATCCTGCAGGCTGTGCTGGATCCAACAATCAGCCAGTTTTCTGAGATAACTGGGCTACTTTTCCACTTTTTGATTGGCTCATTGAAGTTAATCAACAGCAGGACAAAGTGACGGGAAAATTTCTTTTCTTTCTAATTTGTTTACATCAGTTTCAGACCCTGTATAAGAGATGACAGTCAATAAATGTGTTTCTTTAAAGCAAATTTAAACTCTGCCATGCTTTGCAGCTCCGACTGAAGAATTATTTTGAAAAATGAGAGTTTTCTCCCATTTGCCCATCAATGCAGGTCAGAACCAGAGCAAAAAACTAGCAGGCACTGTGGGACGATATGGATGAAATTTTAAAGCACTAAATTTAATTTTTAACAGATTTTTTCCCCCTTTCTTTCTTAAAAATATATGAAACCACAATGATAAATGTCATATTTTTAATGTAAATGTGCCCCCACATCAAAAGGCAACACATCTTCAGCAATAAGCATCTGTGACCGCTGTCCTACCAGGATCCTTTTTTATCCTGCAGGATACACTAAAACGGTTCCTGGTAGAGAGAGTTCGGTGGTTGCTGCATCTTCTTCTGCGTCTTGTTAAAAAAAAAAAAAAACATTTCTCACAGTCAGCAAGTGTGCAGCAACATTCCAGCTGTGAATTGTGGTTTGCTTGATGGTCTATCTGTTCATGCTTTCAGACACCTTTCTAGGTTCTTTTGGACTTTCATAACTTTGGTGCTATCTGGAAAACTGGTCTGTATTCACACCAGTTTAACCAGAACCAAACTCAATGGACTTTATTCTGTCAAAGTAAGCTTGGAAAGTTGGCCATGAAAGTTGCTGGCTCCATTTTAATCTAAAGTTTCCAAAATGAACTATTCAGACAAGGGAGGGCACATTCAGACATCAACTTTCTCCTCTGTTTAAATCTACACTGAAAACACACTTATTAAAGAAAGCACAGCCTCTTTAAGTACACCGTCCCATGTTTTTCATGTCTACATTTTAATCTTATTGCTGTTGTTTTATTTCCTATCTGTTTTGTCTTCTACCGTAGAGTGTCCTTGATTATAATATCAATATTATAATAATTACAATAATAATAATAATGATAATAATAATAAAGCATTTGTCAAATTTCTTTATAAATAAGTAGCTATTATTTCTCCTGCACGGTTTTAAAATTGATGCTGATCTTTAACTTAAATAGGTTGACAAAAAGATGAAGCTGGCAACAGAAACAAGAGGAAAACAGACCCAACAAGCATCTGATAAACCTACAGACTACATACTGCACATACATGTAGCATCTTCAAAATTTTGATCATATTCAAACAGTGGTGGACATCAGAAAATTAATACAGCTCAAATAAGAGAAAATAAAATATGATCAGAATTGCACAGTGAGTTAGACTGATCTTAAGGAAAACAGTTGCAAGCTGCAGCGCTGCTTCTCTGTTTTTGCTGACCAGTGCATGTGAGTTATCAGTCAGCAACTTCAGTGATATTTTCTGTCCCTCAAGATGTCTTCCAAACAAATAAATAAGCTGCAGTTTAAAAACATGTTTTCCATCAAGAGCATCGTCCAAATTTTGTCAACACAAAAGCATTGTGGAAACTTCATAAAGAACCACGAAAGGTTAACAGATCATCATTTTATATTTCTTATTCATATTGCAAGATAAATCATAACATACATACCACACCATACTATACACTACCGTACCATAGCATACCGTACCATAGCATACCATACCATACATTACCGTACCATAGCATACCGTACCATAGCATACCATACCACACTACATCACACCATAACATACCATAGGCCTACCTTACCTTGTCAAACCATACCATACCGTACCGTACCATACCAAACCATACTGTACCGTACCGTACCATACCACACCATAACGCTACCATACCACACCATACCTTACCATACCAAATCACACCATACCGTACCGTACTGTACCATACCATAACATACCATACCATAGGCCTACCTAACCAAACCAAACCAAAAATCATTCAGGACTCTTAACAAACGTCCCTTGACCCCTTTAGCCCTTTACTCAATTAAACTTCATCGGCAGTTGGATTCCAAGCGGCAACCTCGGGCAGTTAAAAGTGAAGCCAATGCGGAAGTGCCTAAAACTGTAGTTCCCCCTTTATCCGCTAGAGGCTAGCTGCAAAACAGAGCGAAACCCCAAAGATTCCCATGTTAAAAAGGCCATCTTCACAGAAGAAATAAACATTTTTTACAGCCTGGTTCAAAAATTCATTTTCGGTTGTCTGAAAAGTAGCTAACATGCTCACTGCTACGCTCATGGAAAAAAATCTTTTTTGGACACCAAAGCAAACAGGATTTATGCTGCTCACCTAAACTGACAGAGAAGAAACAAAAGAAGATAGACTGTGTTAATTTAATGACCTCTTACTGCGGCCATGACAGAACTGCAGTGCGTCTACACCAAGCGGCAACCTGCGGCGGTTAAAAGTGAAGCCTAAGTGCATAAAACTGCAGTTCCGCTTCATCCACTAGGAGCTGCAAAACAGAGCAAATCCCCACAGACTCTCATGTTAAAAAGACCAACTTCACAGCAGAAATAAACATGTTTACAGCCTGATTCAAAAAATCCATTTTCGGTTTAATAGGTCAGGTTTACCTTTATGACAACTGAGTAAATTTTTATCTAACTTGCCCGTTTAAAAGTAATTGAATCTATAAATTCGGCATATTTAGGGGCGTGTCCTTTTGATTGACAGGTACCCGATCTCCCGCTTCAAGTAAGAAGAAAGTAGAACAACCGTGGTTTTTAGCCGGTTAACAACGTGACTTCACTTTATCCCGCTTACCTCCGTTAGCTGGTTAGCTCCTGTTATCTCCGTGTAAGCTCGGTAAGCTCTTAGCTACAGCTCAGAATTCACTCAATGTCAATCATCCACCATGACGCTCACATCCCCCTCTCAGCTCCACCTCTTTGCCCATATTTGTATTTTCCGGGCGAGACGACACGTATGTCCCTGCCAAGATGGCGATGGTAGGAACCGCCCACCGTGCTTCAATTCAGCTCTTCAGAAACCTATAGGTGACGTCACGGAGGCTACGTCCATCTTTTTATATACAGCCTATGGTTGGAACAGGGATACATGGAAAACCTGCAAGACAGCGGCCCTTGAGGACCGACATTAAACACCCCTGTGTGAAGGTGTTTCCAGTCCTTGAGAAAGATATGATCTCTCTTTCTAGAAGTGGTCCCCTATCGGTGGGACTAGTCCAAAACACCTCCACCTCCACCACCTGGGAGGCCCATGGAAGGCCTGAACAGATGTCCGAACAACCATAATTAGTTTTTATAGAAATCCAACAACTGAAAATGTCAAAGCAAATGTGACAAAACAGAGCTATCAGGACTTTTACAGAGACAGAGGATCTACGCAGAGGCTCACCTCACCTCCTTTTCTTGTTTTATTTCCTCCTTCATCCTTCCTGTCTCGCAAAAATCAAAGCTAAACTTCTTGAGGGATGTTTCAATTCTTATAATGCACTTGTTTACAAAACAGAAAAAAGGAGAAAGGAGGTTTGTTGGGGGAATGACAAATGAAAATACACCTGTTTGTCATTTAAAGAAGTCTTTACTACCTCCTGGGGCGTGATGCATTAATCCATAGATTGTAGCAAACACTTTTAATCCTCGCTGGACTGATGTAACAACATACTGCGGTAAGATGCAACAAAAAACTGGCAATGCTGCTGTGTTATGCTAACTGGTTGGAAATAACAGTGTAATTAAATGTTACCTCTCCTCCTTTTCTCTCATATCTGTCCTGGCACTTCACCACTCTGGTGGGAGATATCAAGGTACAATGGGAAACATAGAGGATGTTTAAATTAAGTAAAAGGATAAAGGAACAGAGAAAATAAATGAGCTAATTGGCAGCCTGGAGAAGGCAAGATCAGGTGGAAACTGAATGTTAGACAAAATAAAACCAGGCTATCGCTGGTGGATGAAAAGTTTCCAGAAATGTACAGTAAAATAAGAATCACCACGCTCTCAACAGGAACGTTGAGAGTTGACCCAACTTTAAGACACAGATTGTTGGGAATATTGTGTATCACAGCCGACTTAGTCCTTGTACCAGCTGTGTATAAACTGGCTAGAAGTGATGATAAACTGCAAGGTGGGACACCTCGTAAGTACAAGGGAATAAGTTCCTAAAAATAAAAATGCTACAGACTGAAAATATACAGGTTTAATTGTTTTTTTTTCATCCATCTCAGACCACAGTGAGGTAGAGTCAACCCTCATGTGTTTGCATCAGCCTGTACATCACTTCCATTGCTGGAGCTGAGCAAGACATCTGGTGCACGCTCTGCCGGATACGCCATTTAAATGGTATGCACAACGTCGTGCATCACTCATGCACATTCAGCTTGAGCTGTCAATATAACTGTGACAAACTAACACTGACAGATTTGTGGCCAGCAGCAAAGACTGATTTAAGGGATCACATATTCTACTGATTATTCCATCAATCAAATGTGTAACTGGATAAGACATAGCCTAGTTTTCCCTTATTAAATAGGAATAATTATCATTCAAATGGGAAAAAAATCAAACCTTTTAACATGAACCCTTATTTGGTTTATTTTCAGAAAATGCAACAAGTTAAATTAAAAAAAGAAAAAAACAAAAACAAAACATCATTAAGGTTTTTAAAATCTTTTTCTCTGAGTTTGCTACCAGTTGTATTCTTCCATCATCTCAAACCAGCGACAAACATAATGCAGCCTTTATGCTCAATGCACAGTGTGACGAGTGTGTGGATTAACTGAAGCTTTAATGGAAATATTTTGCATCAAGGAGTTTTTCTGTTCAAGTTATTCAAGTGACCTGAGAAGCTGTTTCAACCCTAGACTCATTTATTCAGCTTAAAGAGAGGTAGACAGAAAACAATCCAATTATCAGTTCACCTTACACAGATATATAAGCACACACATACACACAAACACACATAATCCATGTCACCTAATGACCTGTAAAGGAAGGTGTACGTCACACTTAATTGAGCCAGACAGACAGCGGTTGTTTTATGATGTAAATGCCAATTCATGCATGTTAATAAAACAACAGCTTGAAACAAGGAGAGTAATGTACAATAAAATTTATTACCATCCTGTTAATATTGTTGTAACAAGCATAAAGCTAAGCAGCGTGCTTATGGATAATCAACCATGCTAGATTCCACACATAGTATTTAACTGAAGTGAGGTACAGCAGAGGATAAATATATATCTTAAGGGGTCTCGGGTCATTTGAAGTAAAAAAAAAATAAAGGATTCACTGCGTTTTAAAATATCGAGTCTCACTTTGGTTCACGATACAGTCAGACCAACTTAAAGCTGAGATATTACACCTCCCAATCGCCTGCTCTAAGTTAATAAGCCATTACATGCAACATTTATGATATGATTTTTGCTCTGGAGCACGATTAGGATGGTAAACAAAGCAACCCTGAATTCAAACTACGTCTTAAATGAAAAGTATCGCCTTTTTCTTTCAGTGAGTCACTTCAGGATGCCCAAATGTACAAAAAACACCTTTGTTCCTTAATAAATACATTACTTAATCAGCAGAAGCAAGTGTATATATACAGGTTTGCATACTGAATGTTAAATTTTATATATTTACATCAAATTATATTTGAATGATTTTAAGCTGTTATTTACTTCCGCCAGGTTTTTGTCAGTGTTTGTCCATCAGTCGATTGTTTGTTTGTTTGCAACTTTTCACAAAGACTGCTGGAAGGATTTTTATTATTGTTTACTGTTTCTGAGAATAGGTCGTGGTCTAATTTAGATTCCATTAAATTTTGTAAGTGAACCTGATCACCATCTGAATCGAGGAAGTTTTGGAAGGATTCTTTGTCATTGTAAGAAATGTTCATTTTCAGTATATATGCATATAGCATCATAATAAGTGGTCTGGGTACTTGGCCACAAAATAGGTGCTAAGTTCCCAAGATGTTTTACAAGATAGCAAAGTTTGACCTGAATTCCGGCAAAATTCTGGATACTATGGAATATTCAACCCTGCAAGAAAACAAAGTAAGATATAAACACCACTATACTGCCAACACACTGTGGATTCCTTATCAATGTATCTAAGGATCTAGTGTATCCATGAAACATGAAAACTACGGATTATGGATAGGAATGAGCCGCTTGGCAGAGGTCTGCGCTTTCCGAGTGTTTTTCTAGTTTACAAATGAAATTAAAACTTGATTAAATGGCTGTATGTGTGATGTCAGAGTGAGTGATGCAAAAGCAGACAGGAAAATGCAACTTCATTCTGTCTTAAATGATTTGATCATTTTGGTCCAGCCTTTCTTTATGCCATTACAAACTAAACACACAGGTGATTTGTATAGTAATGAAATTCAGTGTCTGAATATTACAGCAGATTTTGATTTTCCATTTTTCCAATAAAGTAAAAGTTGGCTCTGTGTATTTTTTGTCCATCAATCGCTGCGAACCCTGTTTGTATAATTAATGAACTTGCTAATTGCATTAGTCAGAGAGTTTTCTGAGACAAAAAGCCACGACTTCTCTGTCGAGTGCAGTAATTGACTCACTGTGATGGTGGCAATTGGGTCTTGTGATTTCAGTCCTTCAGCGTGGTGACTTTTCACAGCACTCAACTGATCTTAATTTATTTCGTTTATACTCAAATTAGCCTCCTGCAGTCAAATCAACGATGCCCTCCAGACATATTCACAGACGTACAGACCTGTGCACATAAAAATTAGGCTTCTGATTAATCTTTTTTCTCTTAGGGGAGTTTAATCTAATGAATAAGACTTAAGTCTACTCAGTCAAAGGAAAATACAGAACATGTTCTCCATTTTAAAATCACAATTACTTCATTTACGATTTCTCCTGCTTCATAAAAGCGAATTCTCACTGTACAAACAACGGCATCACAAATGCTGCTCTATTAAAAGAAGGTAAAAACTGAGCCAATATTAGGGCTGCTCAATTATGACAAAAATTATAATCTCAATTATTTTGACTGAAATTGAGATCTTGATTATTTAACACAATTATCCAGTATTTTCGAACAACTGTGCGTCGTGGTGTTTTCGACTGTGTCGCGCATTATAACCGTCTAATGCACGGTTCCGAGGTGTTTAATCTGCTTTTACCGCGTTTTTCTCATTCACCTGTTAAAAGACAGCTGATTTGAATCAGCTGATTAACGCATTGCTATGCTAACGCTCCGTATTTTTAACAATAAACAAAATATAGAAATGAAGGAAAAAACTCGACTATCAAGAAGCATCTAATATCCATAAAACTCCTCTTAGCAAAGGAAATTTGTTTGGCACAACACGGCAACCAGACCATCATTCTGCTGTCATGAAGACATCACATGTTTAAAAAAAAAAGAAAAAAAGATTGATGCCACAGTGACATTAGGACTGTAAATGAAGGAAATCCGATCAGAATTTTATAGAAATGATCCCAACAAAATCAGAAAGATATCTTTGTGAAAGCAGATCTGCTGGACGCAGACTGCTGTTGTATTCTTATCAGTTTGTAAGCGTTCGTTGTGTAACCCTCATGAGTGTGAGAGCAGTATTTTTTAATGAGCAGCTGGGATAAAGTGCTCCCTTCTAAAGCTTTTCTGGCAAGGAAATATGCTATTTGCACACACATTTGTGTCTGTGGAGTGGAAGTTTCATCACTGATGAGCTGGGATGAGAATCTGGTAATGAGCCTTTGAGGTTATTATGTGCAGATTTTTACTGAAACTGGAATAAAACATCAACGTTTGTGTTGTTATGTCTAATAAGTCTTGTATCAACTCAAATAAGCAATAATATCTTTGCCTTATCAGCTACTTTGAACAGCAGCTTCTGTAAACCGGCACGATCCATCGATTATCCACCGTACATGCAGACGTTATCAACTCCTTCGTGTGAGTACAAAGTTCCTGGGGTGTGAAGATCCACCATGAATGTGAACTGCTGGCTCATCCTGTGGAGGGTCACTGGTGGGCTGGGTCGTGTCCCAGCTGACACTGAGTGAAAGACGGGGTGTGACCTCGATGCATCCCCAGTCCATCACAGAAAAACACACAACAGTTCGTGCACACCAACAATCATACATTACCTGGAAAAAAAGCTACAGCCTTCCCTTCATCTTCTCTTTGTCTTATGATACTAAAGTGGGACTTTCATCAAGACTATATGCCGGTAAATCTTGATAATTTGACAAACTAAACACGTTGAAGATGGTTACAAAATAAATATGTGTAAAGCGCAGACTCACACATCCGAATTTACTACGGCTGCAATGATTCGTCGACAAAGTCGATAATAAAAATTCATTGACGCGGAATTTAATTGTCGACGCTTCGTGTTATAAAACGCCCGTGACGGCTTTGCTAATAAAACACTGCGCCAGGCAACTGAACGCCATTTACCAATCACAGCTTTTCAGACATTATAAGAACTCTAAACATCAAGCAAAGGACATAAAGCACCACAGGAAGTGCTGGGGGCAGTGTTGTCATTTTGTGCAGCGTCTTCTTAACCAACGAAGAACAACTCAAGGCGGCGCAACCTAAACAGTCAAATGGAAACAGCTGTGGACCTACGCATACTTCAAAAGTTTGGGAATTTTTCCAGCTAATCAACCTGTCCAAAAAGGTGTAATGTGTAGTCTGCCACGCAGAGTTGACATATCACGGCAGCACCACAGTCGTGCATTAGCATGTGAAGAGAAAGCACTCTGGAATCATGGTTTCTGCGGGTGTGACAGAAATAATCGTGACTAATCGGCGAAGTGAAAAAATAATTTACAGATTACTAAACTATTAAAATAATCGTTAGTTGCATCCCTAGAATTTACTATGCAGAATCCTCCTTTTCCAGAGGGTGAGATGCATCTGAAAAGTTGTCTTATTGCCTTTGCTGATCCCTCATTCTTTTTTCCATCAAGTGTGAGGTTAAAAGGTTAGAAGATGATTCAGAAGTGTGGCATTTGCTATCAGCAGCTGTTGCTGTGGTCCATGCAGTGGAAAGAGCTCTCAGTAAAATAGGTCATCTTTAGGCAGCCAAAAGCAAAGTGAATCCATCAGCGGTAGCAGGAACATTAGCAGTGGTCGCCTCAACAGCTTGGTAGTGAAGACAGTAAAGGACAAGCAAAGCACTCTTAGTATAATAATCCATGGACACAGGACTTTATTGAAAAATATTGAAAGTATTAACAAAAATAATTTTCTTTCTGAGCTCCTGAAAAAGTATTCTGAATATTAAAGAGCTGCTATTATTTCTTTCAATTTTATATGTGACTACTTCCAAATAATTCAGGCTCTCCTTGAAGCTCATATGAATTATATAACCGTAACCTAAATATGTCTTTGTAAGCAACATAGATAGCAAAAAATGTGCAAGTTTTCCTGTATTTCCTGTTATTATAGTCTGCTGTGTGTTATTTTTAGGATTTACATCATTACTGATCTGTGCATTCCCAGAAAACTGAGTTCATTTATGTGAAGCAAACTGCTTCCAGCTTGAATCAAAGCTTCCAGCTGTGAGCCGACTTGTCAACATAGTTAAACTGTGAAAACTGAATTCTCATGACAGATGTGTCCCGTGAAGGAATCAGTGTAGAATCACAATGTAAGCTGGGAAGGAAGTGACTCGGTCCAGCAGTCACAGCAGTGAGTAGTGTGTCCATCTATCTCAGCTGTAGAAGTTTGTGAAACTAGCTAGTGAAAAACGAGGCAGGTGTTGGCATTGATCCATAACTCTCTATCACTGTGGCTCCACACATAATCAATTCACAAAGCACCCACTGACCAGTTTGGCCTTACATTTTGGTGTCAGAGTTGGTGCTCCTTTTAAAAATGAATCCATGATGTCTGAATCCAGTCTGAACATGGATTTTTTGGGGATTCTGTAATCCTAATGTTTTTCTGATGTGCGAGGAGAATGGGCAGACTGGTTGGACAATAACAACTGAAATGAAATAACCACACTGGTTCCAAACAAGGTCTGTAAAGGACCATCTAACACGGGACATGTCCAACCATGAAGCACGCTGGACCACACTGCTGGATACTACTGCTGTCAGCTAACAACTAGGGCTGTTCAATTATGACAAAAATTATAGTCACGATTGTTTTGACTGAAATTGAGATCTCGATTATTTAACACAATTATCCATTATTTTTAAACAGCGCTGCTTGTCGTGGTGTTCTCGACGCTGTGTCGCGCATTATAACCGTATAATGCACGGTTCCGAGTTGTTTAATCCGCTTTTACCACTTCTATAGGAACTATTTAATGTTGGCCTCGATGTATGTTTTATGCCAAACAACCGCTGTCAGGCTGCAGCGCGTTTTTCTCATTCACCTGTTAAAAGACAGCTGATCTGAACCAGCTGATTAACGCGTTGCTATGGTAACGCTCCGTAACGGAGGGATAACTTGCCGAACTACGTGTGCGTTTATACAAAAAATAATGCAGCCAGTTCTCACTGACAATGGTATAAACTATGTTGTTGTGAACTTCCACAACCTACTGCAGTTATTCTACATTGACCTGCAGCCGGAGCCGACTGAGAGGTCATCCCATCCTGGGAGTGCTTTAGGATGGGAGAGGCTCCCGCTGCTCCTTCCTTACAGTAACTGCAGAACAATATGTGCCTTTAAGTCAGTCACAAAAACACCAGAGAAGTCTTTAATAACTCCAGTTTTAACAATAAAAGTCGCCAGATTCAGCGAGAAACTGCTCCAACTCCAACTGCTTTCTTGAACATGACAATGAGTTAACTGTACTCCAGTGATGTCCACAGTCCCCAGATGTCAGTCCAACAGAGCAGCTTTGGGATGTGGTGGAAAAAGAGATTCTCACCACGGATCTGCAGGAACTGTGTGATGCTTCATTTTAATATGGAGCAAAATATCTGAGGAATGTTTCCAGTCCAGCACCATATCGAATCTAAGACACCTAGAATTAAGTCTTTCTGACAGTAAAATGGGGTTCAAACTGGTCCATCTGTGTATGTAGTATTATAGAGTTTTATATTTGAGACATAATTATCGGGTGTATACATAAATACCTCAGTATACTGAATAATGTTCCTGGGAGCGTTTATTCTTAGTGTGTAGACCATAGACTGTATCTAAAAAGATGGACGGCGCCTCCGTGACGTCACCCATAGGTTTCTGAAGAGCTGAATTGAAGCTCGGTGGGCGGTTCCTACCATCGCCATCTTGGCAGCGTCATGCGCGTCGTCTCGCACGGAAAATACAAATATGGACAAAGAGGTGGAGCTCAGAGGGGGGCTGTGAGCGTCATGGTGGATGATTGACATCCAGCTAACTCCGAGCTTTCTGTAGCTAAAAGATAACCAAGCTAACCCGGAGATAACCAGCTAACGGAGGTCAGCGGGCTAAAGCTAAGCACGTTGTTAACCGACTAAAAACCGCAGTTGTTCTACGTTCTTCTGACTAGAAGCGGGAGATCTGGTACCTGTCAATCAAAAGGACACGCCCCAAAATATGCCGAACTTTGAGATCAAATTACTTTTAAACGGGCGAGTTAGAAAAAAATTCACTCCTCCCACAGTTGTCATGAAGGTAAACCTGACCTATTAACCGAAAATGGATTTTTGAATCAGGCTGTAAACATGTTTATTTCTGCTGTGAAGTTGGTCTTTTTAACATGGGAGTCTGTGGGGATTTGCTCTGTCTTGCAGCCCCTAGTGGATAAAGCGGGAACTGCAGTTTTATGCACTTAAGCCTGTATCATCCTCCACGAGAAGCAAGAACTGAGTTCTTGTTCTCGAGGCTGCAAGAACAAGAAAAAATGTCTTGTTCGGCAGGTCCATACATACTCCACGAGAAGCACGTCTGCAGCGCGGAGGGATCACTGCGGGGGGCGATGTCTGCTTTATGTGCGATGAACCCGGTTGTTACCTCCGCTGAGGAGGTTGTTTTCTCCGGCGTCTTTTTGCTCAAGATAACTTAAAAGGTTACGGAGGGATTTTTATAAATATTTCAAGAGTTGTTGCAAATGTAAAAATAAAGAACTGATTAAACTCTGGTGGTGATCCGGATCACCGTTTGGATCCAGGAATGTTTTAAAAGGATTCTTAAACATTGTGCTTGGCAGAGGTTTCCGCTCTCCGAGTTTCTAGTTTCATATTTAACAAGCAGCTTCGTCCGCGGCAGGGCGGGTTGTGCACGCGACTGGGTCCGAGTGTTTTAATGCTACATGTAAAAATGTTGGTACTTTCTCACCACCTCGATAAGCTGTTTTATCAAAACAATCCGTTTTGCCGCCAACAGCAAACACACGGAAGCAGCAACTCCGCTTCATGCTTTCTCCGTGTTAACGACGCCCACCTCCAATGTCCGACCAATCACACGATACTTCTCGCAGCCCCGCAAGAAAAAAGTTCTGCCAGCCCGGTGTGTCAAGAACTGTCCTCAAACACGTCCGCGAGAACAAATTGACGTCATTTTCTTCTCCACGCCTCGAGAACAAGAAAAAAAGTTCTCGCTTCTAGTGGAGTATGTAACAGCTTTTAGGCTTCACTTTTAACCGCCGCAGGTTGCCGCTTGGTGTAGACGCACTGCAGTTCTGTCATGGCCGCAGTAAGTGGTCATTAATTTAACACAGTCTATCTTCTTTTGTTTCTTCTCTGTCAGTTTAGGTGAGCAGCATAAATCCTGTTTGCTTTGGTGTCCAAAAAAGATTTTCTTCCATGAGCGTAGCAGTGAGCATGTTAGCTACTTTTCAGACACACAGCTAGAGGTTATTGTTGACTCTTCTGTACTAAAGTGTCAGACAGAACCACAGCTTCTGGTGCTTTTAAGTGCCTGATTCACCACACTGCTGTCCTAAGTTGGAGAGACCTGGAGTGTTTTGCTCATCTTCAAATTTTCAGCTGCTCTGATAATTCTTATTTTAAGGATTTTGCCTCTTACAATGTTCAGGTTTTAAGGGAAACCTTCATGCAGCACTTTGTAAAGTTTGGCTTTTAGGGTCAAGAGTTCAGAGCATCATATCTTTGATTTGGGGAATTTTCATGAATATTTTGCCAGAGTTGTGAAGCTTTGCGGCTACATGTGTAAAAAATGAAGGCATACGGTTGAGCAGGACTTTGATTGAGTCTACCTTTTAAAGCTGCACAAATAAATGTTTTTCCCTTAGTAATACAACTAAATTACCGAGAGGCCTTTGAAAAATCCACTTGTCTTTACACATGTATGCATGTGTGTGTGTGTGTGTGTGTGTGTGTACACTTTCTTTGGTAAAAAGCAGTTGACAGACACATCCAAGTTTTCTCTCAGTATTAAATTTGACAAATAGAAGGCATCAAAAATGTAGCCAAGCTTAAAAATAACATCATAAATTAGTAAAGGCTGGGTGGGCCTTCACAACACTGCCGGCCTCATTCTTCTTCTTCTTCTTCTGTTTCAGCTCTGAGAATCAGGACTCGCTTCGTAAGAGCTTTTATTTTTTGCATGAAGCGCAGATGAATGCATGCAAAACGCACCTCCCCTGATCCTGGGACATTCAGACAGAGTCAAACCACACATTAAACTCCAGATTCAGCAGCTTATTACTGTAACACAAGGCACAGTGTGTTGTGCTTCGCAAGGCTGAAGCATGATGCAGCAAAACAGCACTGTAAGATGCATGTTGTGCTGTGTGTTCTTCAAAATGTGCGCACAAAGTGTGAGTCTGTGTGCTGATGTGCATGTTCGTGGTTGCAGTGATGCATTAATAAAACACATTTCACACAGACTATGTACTATTAGTCTATTCATCATTTTTTCAGCAGCAGTTGAATAAAGAAAATGACTGACTCACTGGCTGAGGAAGCAGCCAGGGAATATGGGAGTCTTCTTGAATCTAATGGCTGATGATGAGAGACCTGGAGCCTTGCAGGACCACCTCCTCCTGAAGCAGTTCCCTTCCTACCAAACAGCCCACGAATCAGATTCCTTCTAAGCTTAAAAGTCCCTCTTAAAGACCTGTCTCCTCCTATTTGTGGTCTTTGGTTCTCCATCACCAGACTCAGGTGGATTTAAACAGGTGAATGGCGGCAGGTCTTACCTGTCTTTTCCAATCTGCTTTAGCTTTAAGGAAAAGCTGTTTAAAGATGACTGATTATAACACTCAAATATACCGGAAAAAACTTGTTTCAGGTTATATTATTCTGATGCTTTGGGACAATAAAGGTTCGACTTGAGTTGTTGAAAGTTTGGGTCTCTTTTAATGTTTAGATAGAAAAGGTTTCTTTGTCCTTAAAAAAGCCCACTTTGTCATGATGCGCACACTTTGCCTTCAGAAGGAAAGCAAACACTATTCCACCTAATGAAATCTATTTCAGGCGCTTCACGTGTGGCTGTTGTTCAGACTGTAACACGGACCTTACCGAGCGGCAGCTTCCTCTGGTCTAATCCCCTCCCGAGCGCAGGGCGGACCGTCGCCACCGTCCTGGATGTGGAAGAATTTAGAAAAGCGCCGCAAAAAATTCAGCCGCACCTTCCTGAGGCAGCGCACAAGTCAAGTTAATCCATGTCACCTGGAGGCACGAGGAGCTCGGCTCCAGATCCACGACGAAAACCAGGGAGGTGCGTTTGATAGTCCACGGTGCAGGTCCCAGGGCAGGTGAGCGCGTGAGACGCGGACTGGCGGGGCGCACGCGGCTTAACCATTGGTAATCTTCTCAGTCAACCATCCCATTCCACCCCACCTTCTCTCTCTCTCTCTCTCTATCTATCTATCTATCTCTCTCTCTCTCTCTGACACACACGTCTTCACACACACACACACACACACACACACACACACACACACACACACACACACACACACACAGACAAAGTTTTAATAGACAAGCTTCGCGCGGACACATAAAAGAGAAAGCAAACAGCTGAGACAACGACACGACGCGAGACCACTATTGTTTACACACCTGCTTCTGTACACAATTATTGTCGCGCGTGCATGACAGCAGCGCGCCCACTGCTGATGCGGTTTCCTCCCTCCAGAGGCTCATTACGAGCTGAGCATGAATAACTATCACACCTTAGATTATTTATGCATTTTTTAAATTGAGTGGAATTGTGTTATTATTATTATTATTATTATTATTATTATTATTATATTGTTATTGTTATGTTATCATTAATTCATTCATTTTTTTTATTATTTATTTTAATTTGGAAGTAAATGAAATGAAATGAAAAATACTTTATTAACCCCCAAAGGGAAATTCAATATTGTAGTATATAATAATTCATTTGAGGAGGTTTTGTTCCAGAGTCTGATGGCTGCTGGCAGGAATGATCTTCTGTTTCTTTCAGTCTTGCATCGGACCTATTCATTCATTCATTCATCGGAACTAAATAATACGTAATAAGCTTTTATGAAATTCTAATGAGGTAACTCTAATAATCCCAGACTCTGTCGCCTCCTGCTGGCGGCAGGGCTTCATTACAGCTAATCGGCTGCCACTTACCCAAAGATGCTCGCAGAGCTCGCTTTATATACAGTCTATGTTGCAGAGGCCAATAACCCCCCGCAAGACCCTTTCCGCAGAGGTGGAAGAAAAATGCTGCAGACCCCAAATTACCCCGTTTCCCATCAAACAAACAAATGTATTCTGTTACTAAGCAAACAGGACTTCAGACAACAAGTAGAAGATCAGAGAAACCTTGAAGAATATTCTGCAAGATTCTATGATCTCATCACCAAATGCAAGCTATTCTATTCTATTCTATTCTAGTTCCTTTTTATTTACAAGGTGACACAATTTCCTTTAGCAGACGTACATATGATAGTGAGAACAACACAAACACAGTAACAGTGATCTAATTCATTTTCTTAAATGGCCATTAAAACCCATAAATCAGAGCTTTCTGAACTTTATAACAATGAGACTGTTGTCTTTTATAAAGTCTTGAACTGTAAATCTACACTGTCTCAGCTGAAATACAACAATACTAAATCTATTTTAACAGCAATCCCCACTGAAAAGCTCAAAGTACCCAAATTATTATTATTATTATTATTATTTTATTATTATGATAGATAGATAGATAGATAGATAGATAGATAGATAGATAGATAGATAGATAGATAGATAGATAGATAAGCAACTGATTGGAATTTGAATTTTGACCAATTTTCATATTTAAATGAAAGGTAATGAGTTTTGCAGTTACTTTAGAAGCAATAAACTTTGTAATAAGCCCATATTAAACTTCATGGGGAGAAAATGTTATGTGATTGTGGATCTAACTGCAGGTAGAACATATAAATGAGTAGATTTTTGTGATGCAAAGCTCCACCCTCACACAAATTTATACAAAGACATACAAATAAAATGTTTATGTGAATCACAAGTATCTCTAATAAATAAGTTTTAACATGACTTCACAGATTTCACACCATGTGAAACTGATCCTGTTTCAGAAAAACAGCATTAAACAGGTCTGTCATCTTGTCTGGAAGAGCTTTCTGAGTCAAATACCCTTTTTATTCTGGTTAGGATTAAATTTTATATACATTTCTAATGATAAAACAGCTTGTCGTTAGATGTTATAAAATCAGCTGCACTAAGCTTCAGAGTGAAAATAGATGAACCAACAAGAATCTTCTACAAATGAACTGATTCATTGAGATACTTATGTTTACTTCCTGGGAAAAAAACCCAAAAAACTTGTGATTTAAAAACATTTTTTGACTTAAAACACGCAAACACAGAAACTTCTGCTTCACATTCAGCAACTTCAGTCAATACTTGCAAAAAGCAAGAAGTAATCATCAATAAGCCAACCAACAATTATCAATTAACATGTTTCTTTTAACACACTTTTTACTTCACATCATCAGATTTAAGTTCTGGTGATGCTTACTCAGTTTATTACAGTAACCAACATATTCCCATGGAGCTGGACGTTACGGTGAGTTGTCTCATCCATCTTATTTTATAAAGACTGAATTTACGTTCAGATACTTCACCAACCTTGCCTCGGCTTTAGCTTTCTGGTACTTTCTGGAGTATTTTTCTGTCTGCCTTTCCTTTCCTTTCAGTAACATGACTTCTGCAGGCCCACACATGAAGTGATGGTCAAACAAACAATTTCAGGGTGTAGATACCTTAAAATAATTCAGCTATGTGATAGCATAGACTTTCATCCCTTATTGGACAGAGATGTGAGCTATCTACGACCGCCGATGAGCTTCTTCATTGGTCACATAGATGAAAACTGCTAAATGCTGCTACGATTTCTTCTTCTGATTCCTGTGGGACCTTCTGAAGTGTTATTTCCATCGAATAAAGTTTAAAAAGGATCAACTTTCATTTTTATTCAGGTGAAGTTTTACCGTCAGTTTGCACATCTGGCCACAAGATGTCGACGTTACACAACTCCTCCTCTGCTTCCTCTCCTTTTCATCCTCACTCTATCTCACTTTCTTTCACAGACACACATTCATGAGCTTCATATGCGGCTTTAGCACTTCTCCACCTTCCATGCTGCCTTTATTAATAAAACCATAACCACACGGAGCATTTCCAGTCAGCCCTCGATCCCTTCATCCTTTCCAGGAAGCCCACACTGCCACGCATGTCTACTCTCATTTATCAGCGATTAGGAGAGGAAGCCCTTTTGTTACTCTTGTCTCGACCCCCCTGCTTTGTGGTCGGTTTGATCTCTGTCCTTGCCCGTCAACTGGTGGACAGAACTATTTTTGGGTAGGTGCAAGGGGATTTTTTTCACCCGGTTGATAGTCCTGAGTCATGTGCGGTGGTTGGAAGCTCTCTACTATAGAGTTGGCGAAGAGGATGTAGCCAGAAAAAAGCGTGTTCTATCACAAAAAAGACAGAAATTGTTCTGTTTTACTCTTATTGAACAATAATGACAAAGAAAACAAATAAATCTATATTCATCCTAAAGCGTGTGTAGTGATTGCAAACAACTGAAGACTCCATGAACATAAATAAACACAAAGAACGTGAAGGAAGAGAAGATGTCAGTTTTCTTTTGCTTGTTTTCTCAACAACTTCATCTTAACCCAAATGTCAGGCTGTAAAACAGAAATAAATTTGTCCTGTTGACCGAAAGCGCCAAAGTTTCAAAGAAAAGCCCAACAAACAATTGTATCAACTCAGAACTGAGCACATTCACATTCTCATAGTTCTTCTCCCATTTCCTCTCTATGAGGAGATGAAAAGATCTTTCATGTTGTTTCCTCTTGTTGCATTATTTATTGCTGTGTGGCGCTTTATTAGCTGGTTTCATCTCAGATTTCCCAGGCTGGTTTTGGGGAATCCTTTGAAATGTGTTTCTGACTCCAAACAATCCTTTTCCTGCTTTCTTTCAATTGCTCCAGTCGCCTCCTCTCATGATAGGAAAACATAAAAAACACTTGGATTTTCAAAGTGAATCGAGCTACCCTCTGAAACCAGAATCCATTCGGTGCTGTCCTAAGGAAGGGAGATGTTGTTCTTGTTTCATGGCTGACATGAAAGAAGAACAGAGCACTTTTTTTTTCCATTAGCTTTATTAGCATCATTAGCGCGGTTTGGGTGAACTTCAAATGATTAGCTCGGAGTTATTTGTCTTACAGTAGTTCAACATCATGAGTACTGTTTGGTGGGTTGCATCGGGGGCCGTTATATTGCCAATGACTTGGGTATCTTTTAAGTTATTGAGAGCTGATGTGTTTCAGAGACAACCACTAGATGGTGGAGCTACTCCTGCTTCAAAACAGGAGACAAAAGGAGGACAGGAGGGATTTCTTTATTTAACCACATTTGATTAGATTCATTCCATCATTAAAATAAAATACCCAACTTAAAACTTTGAAGCACTTATTTATCTCCCGTCACATGTTGTCAGCTAACCGTCGTCGGTCACCACTCAATGTCTGATTACATTGGAAATGACTCCAACTTTAGATTGAGTGTTATCTGGAAGCACCGGCAGAAAACATGCAGGCTTTGACTCATTTATCGGCATTTTTGCTTCAGTTTAAATTGTCTAAAGTCTCCATGCTCCCTTCTTATCTAAAATGATTCACACTGATAATTCTACACAGCAACACCAGATACATCAGTGCAGATTTAACACTGAATAACTAAAATTTGACGACAAATCTTAATTGTGAACAAAGATGAAAAAGTTCCAGATGAAAATCTCTGTGAAACCAAATGTGTTGTTGGTGTGTCTAATGCATAAAGGGATGAAACTCTTTTCTCTCATCGGGGGGGTAAACACATGGCAGAGAAGCACGTTACTGTAAATTATGAGGAAAGAAGAAGAGTGTCCTTTGACTTGGTAGGAGCTTAGAGCACCAGCATGACTCTGAATCAAAGGGGCCATCACATCGGGTGAGAGATGACATGAAGGTAAAAGAGAAAGAAAAAGGAGCATGTTTTGGATGGCACATGAACAGCTGGTGGTGGGGGTTGAAACCTGTGTAAACTTAATGGTTCGACTCCCTCCCTCTTCTCCATCTCCTTCTCCTCAACATGGATCCTTGCATCTTTATCAGGAAACTTCAACCTCTCTGCAGCTGATGGTGGATAAGCCCAGCAGGCCTGATTTGGTTTGAACTCGTCTTTTATTCATTCCATCTCTCCCAGTGCCCACACCTCCACCATGGCCGGTTTCTCCTGGCAGGCCTTAATCTCTCCCCCTAATCGGCTGCAGACGTGAGGCTTTGCCATTCCCCACAGGGCTTCGCATGGGATAGGGCCAAGTTTTCAGAGTGAGTGTGGAGGCTCTTAGTGCAACAATGGAGTAAAAATGTGTCACTTTAAGGTAGCGTACTCATCATGTTCTGTCTTTGTGGTGGAGACTGCTGGGAAGAGAGGCGGAGGCTGCGCTTCATCATTCTTAAATGTCAGCAAAATTAATGAGCCCACTGTAACCAGCTGATCCCGGCATTTGTGACCACTTGTTTTCAGCTTCAAACACACGCCAGCACTTTGATTCTCAGAGGGAGTCTTCCTCAAGGTTCCTATTGTGGACCCAAGTCATAATAAACATACATAAACAGCTCTGTCTTTCATGTCTGCCTTATAAAAGAGGAATAAATAAGTACAACCCACTTCAATGAGGGCCTATGTGGAGAGGATGCAGCTGGAGATGGCACTGAGCCCTGGTATTGTTTGCCAGCAGCTCCCTAATCGTCCCATGGTGCCTTGTTGGCGTCTCATGGAGAAACAGCAGGACACGTCACCAACATAAACCCAACAACATCAGGCCTGCAGGTGCACCAATGATCACTGTGGGTCAAATCAGAGTCACACTTTTATCATTGTTCAGAACAGTTATTCGTCCTTTCATGGACAGCCAGTCCAATTGTCTTTGACAAGTTCTTCAGAAAAACTGAGATCAAGCTAAACTTCTGACTAGAAAATGCACTTTTCTGGCCCACATAACCTGAATCATTCTGGGCTGTAATATTGAACAATGTGTCATTTCACTTTCTTGTGTGCTCTGCTCTGAGTCAGTGTTTTCATGCTAATTCTTCCCTCTCTTAGAAGTGGTTCAAGCCATTTACAAATCCAACTTTTGGAATGAGAGTCCAACTCCCTTTCGTCTGGGATTAGAAAGAAAAGAGGGAGGGATATGAGGGCTGGAGAGGGAGTGCGAGGCGGATCATAGCACATACAGCAATGCTGAGCACAAACTTGAAAGGATTAGAGGGGAAAATACAAAATATCTTGCAAGCAATAAAAGTTTGTGTCATTTGTTGTTGGCTGGAAAGTGAAATCAGCAGCGTTTCAAATGACATCTAACAGATACAGTGGAGACGCAGCGTGGCCAGAAGGTTGGTTGGAATATTTACCGATATTAGCGTTGTTTCGGGTTACCAGCCAGCTGGCAGCAGATGTAGAGAAAGTGTAAAGGCCAGCGATGGTGACGCAGTTGAAAAAAGCGAGAAGTATGTTTTAAGTTAAAGCACATGAATCCTCAGAGGGAAGATAATGTGCTCATTAGCGCAGGGGGAGAATAAAAGTCTTCTTGAGTTGATGTTTTTCAGGGGTCTGCTTGGTCAAATCCTAAATTTATCATCTATTTGTTGTTATGATTAAAATTGAGTATGTTTTATCACAAAATATCTTTGTTTACAAGAGTCAGATACATGCTGCCAGTTAAACATCTTGCTACAGAACCCCTCAAATTATTATCCAGCTCTATTTGCTGGCTATAGTCTGACAATCTGGTTATTTAAAGTGTTTTGGCTTCCTCTACCGTTGTACCGTACCAAACGCACAAGTGCAACATAGCTCAGTGTGAGCCCATTATTTTCAATGGAGACTTGGCCTGCCAAATAATACTTGAATTGAGCAATAACACGACACCCAGCTTTGATTTTCCTGCCAGGTTTTGGAACCACAGTTGCGCTAAACTGAACTTGGATCCCAGACATTTTGACCCTCAAAAATCCCGTCCACAGGCGTTCCAGCACTGCTAAAAGATCAAAAATGGTCAATTCATAGCAGATTTATCTAATTTTCCCCTTTAACTTTGACAGAGAAACTTGATTATGGCAGAAGAACAGAAAAAGTCCATTAATATTGTGACTGTGCAGATTCCAGTGTAGCTGCAGCAGCTTAAATTGGATTTTGTGGGTGTTTAACGCTTTAAGCACATTTTGGTGCGAAACACAATGTGAGACAGGTTGTTCTTATCAGAATTCACCATGAGAAATTCTGTCAGTGGTGTTATCAGACTGATGATGTGGCTGCTGTGCATCCTAGCGAGACTCGACTTGGACAAGAAGCGGTTGGTGCAGCGCGCCAACACATGCTGGCCTTATGTTTGAGGGAATGCCTGTCTTCAATGCACATTGTTCGACCTTTTTCTCTCTTACAGAAAGGTGGGGGGGGGGGGGGGGGGGGGGGCGGCAGACAAAGAGAAAAATCGTTCTTTTTCCTTTCCATCTGGTCCAAATCTTGCTGGCATGCAAATGGTTGCAGAAAACCAGATACACGACCATGAACAACAACAAAAACGTTCTTCCTCCCCAAACGGCCTGAGGTGGAGAAAAACACAAGAAGTTAAAAATCTGATTGTCTGAATGTTAAATGAAGACGTTCTATGGTTTTCTGTATTATTTGAATGTGTACATTTTGTAATATTTGTAAGTACTTTAATTCAACATGCCCCCACAGTGTCAGGGTGGCAGTCAGCATGAAATGCACGCCCCGTGTTGTCCGTGGAGAACTTCCGAATGTGCTTAAGATCATGTTTTGCAGATATTTGGCATCAAAGAATTCCCTTGTTCTTATATCTGATGTATTAAGCATCTGAGTAAAGTGAAACAAATATGGCGCCCTGCAGCTCTTTTGAAACAAGTGCCACAGTTTCAGCTGAATGCATTCGTCATTTACAGGATGCCGGTACTCACAGCTTCAAGTTGTGGTTTGGAAGGACACATGTCGTGACAATTAACCAGGGGCAGGAGGAAATGGGTTACTGGCAGCACAATGCCCCAAAGTGGCCTGATATATGCCTGTCTGATAAACACTTTGCTGGGAGGAAAAACCAAGTGTCAGCCAGATATGCTTTTGAAGTGTACTTGTATTGTTTTTTTTCTTCTTTTTTTCTTTTGCTTGTAGATAAAAGAGACAGGTGCCTTTGTTGTTGGAAGCTGGAAGAATGTGAGAAAAGAAGCTGCCATTTTGTGTCATTATATCCTCTTTCATACTGGTTCCCACTGCATAAGGCACGTACAGTATTTACAGGAAAGGCAAAGCTCCATTACCTGCTAGTTTTATGTTACCTTGAGGTAGTGGAGGTTAAAAAGACTAATGGCCTTTGATGAAATGGAGAAACACTTAAGCCCCAGAAACCAAGGGTCTTTGATCACTTAACCTGATCTTCTTATATTTAATAGCAAGACCCAAGGAACAAGCATGGGAACAGGCTGCACCTCCTTTGATGATCTGCTCTCGGTTCACATGCACCTCCAGCAGAGGAAACATCAAAATGTAATAGTATAAATCATACAGTCACGATGGGACTTTGAGGTGTCGAAATGAATCGGTTAACCTCAACACAAATGAAGCCCCCCCCCACCTCTCATGCTGCCATTTTAGACAGTTTCCTAAATTAAATATTAAAAACTTCCAACCTCTTTTTTTTGTTAATGAGAAGAAGAAAAAAAGAAACTTTATTGTTATTGTAAAATAACTGTCATTCTAGCAGCACCAGCAGTTAAAAAAGATCAAAATGAAAATAAGCTACTAAATGTAGACCTACTCTAAAAGGTAGAGATGTAACAACGCACAGTGCTGAAACATACAATATGCAACAATATGGCATACATATAATTAACAACTGGTTGCATTACTTTCATATAAATGCACACGTAGTTCAGCGAGTTAAATCACTGTAATATCACCATAGCAACGCGTTAATCAACTGATTCTGATCAGTGGCTTTTGACAGGCCAATGAGAGAAACGCGCCGTACCCTGACAACTGTTGTTCAGCATAAAAAGTTCATCAAGGCCTACATGAAATATTTCCGATACTTTAGTATATTTAGCAAGTGTTGTAAAAAAGAAATAAAAATGTGTTTTAAAATGTTTACTGTGTGGGACCATGGTGTAAGCAGATTAAACAACAAGGAGCTGTGCAGTAGATGGTTATAATGGTGCAGGAACCAGTCAGAAGTGGAGGAAGTGTAACAATATATGTATGGACCTTATATGGATGATGTATGTATATGTACATAAAAAGTATTCACAGATTCATATTTAGGAAAACATATTTAATCCAAAGGGACAATCAAGTTTGCAGGCATGGCTTGCAGCAACACACACACACACACACACACACACACACACACACACACACACACACACACACACACACACACACACACACACACACACACACACAGAGATCACACATGGCAGTCAATGTCAGTGTACAGGACACAACTTCACAACAGGATCCAACTAACATATATGCAGCCATGCACATTCCCAGTCAACCATTTGGACACACTTTCCCATTAAATCTGATGGGAAAACATGTTTAAACCTTTGGATGGTAGTGTGTATCCACATACACAGGTACCAATACATAATGCACATATTCACAGAATATTTTTGCCATATTTTATTCCATGGGAGTTTTTGCTTTTGTTAGTTACAAAAACAAACAAACAAAACAAAAGTTTTGGTTTTATCCACTTGTGAGTTTTGTACTTTGGTCCTTCCACACACTGCAAATAGTGGCACAGACCTACATTACAATAGACTCTGGCAGCACGAGAGAAAAGTCCCTTTTCTTCCTCGCTGGGTTACCAGTCTGACTCAGACTGCAAAAGACATTTGCTAGAGGCACAAAAGAAACTTCCCACTGAAATGTATCAGTCTGAAATTCAACGGGGGTGTCATCAAAAACATGTCTAAAAACTTATTCTCAGCAAAAATGTTTTTCAAATCCATCTTGTCTTCCTCAAAGTGACCAAAAATGGATTAATGCCGCCTTAAATCTTGTGGCTTCTGACAGTTTTACTGAGTTTCACTGCAGCTGAAACTTCAAAGTTTGCCCGAGTTTAATTTTACGTAACACATATTTAGCTGACAACACGCTTTTGAGGCTCGTCGTGATGTAATGAACTATAGTGAAATTGATGAATATTAAGCTTGTGTCTTCAGAGGGTATTATTTCCAATCAGGAGAGTACTTTATAACACAAATTAAGTGAAAGAAATCTCTTTGGTTTATTACTTTTTTTTCTTTTTTTTTAAAAGTATGATAATGTCTTTTTTTAATCAGGGCATTTGTTTCAGAGAAAAACCTCCCCATGGTTCAAGGTTCATTATTCTGATCTCGCACTGAAACGATGGGAAAGTGTTCTCTGCAGCATCCTGACATATGAGTATAAACATATAGCATTAAATAATTTCTATGAGTAATGATTGTAAAGTGGACTGTTGAGATGTGAGCCAACTTTGCCAGATGGCCGGCCCCGGCAGAGTCTGGCAGCAGCTCTGCATTTTTCCCCCTAATGTATGTTACATCTGATTCAGTGAAGCTGGCCTACATGGCAGTGGAGGGGAAGCAGGATAAATAAACCTTTTTGTCCGAATCCAAAACAGACAAAAACAGTCCGTGGCCAAGTTTAATGATGATGGCAGTTTGTCTTTTATTTGAGCTGGAAAAAAGCACAACCACTGTGTAAAGTTGTGTTTGATGTGACCCAGCCTTTCTGCCTTGTTTCATTAAATTTAACAGTGAGAGGATCTTGGCATGAAGCGTGTTTTTCTTTCTCTTTGTGTTTTGTTACCACGCTGCTGTGCTCGGTTTGATAAACTTCCATCACAGTGCTGATGCTGAGCCATCAGATGTCTTATATAATTTACAACGCTCATCATTACTGTAATTTAAGTCTATGGAGCTCATACTTGCCGTTAAATGGACTCCTGTGTGAATGGCTGTTTGTGTAGGTTTAACCTCCAGCAGTGAGAGGCACTTCCTTCTATGCAACATGCACTTTTTTGTTTGTTCTTTTTATTTCAGAGCCGACTTCTCAAGCCTACACTCAACATTCAGATTCTGAACTCATCTGCTGCATCTACATTGTTCCATTTCTATTTCAAAACATTTAAGGCAAATACTCCCCAAGTAGGAGAGTATTTTACCACAGAAACAATCTCCACCCATACTGACTGTCCTGTAAAACGCATACACTACCAGTCAAAACACAACCAGTTTCCCATTGGATATAATGGGAAATTGTGTCAAAACTTTTGACTGGTAGTGTACACTGGAATGCATTATACACTGAGAAAAGTCATTCGGTCCAACTACTAAAGTTTATGTTTCTAAATTAGATGGCAAATTTCCATCCAATTGAATTGTTTCTGTAAACCAGAAAAATGTATGTCTTTAAATCAAATATAATGTATGTATATATATATATATATCTATATATATCTCTCTCTCTCTCTCTCTCTCTCTATATATATATATATATATATATATATATATATATGTAATAACATTTTATTTATTTGAAAGGTAGATTATTGCTGATATGAAATCATCAAAGATGACATTATGTGATTTTTTTCTTTTAATCTAATATTTTCTTTTAATTTTATTATTCCTATCTATTGAATACCTATTATATGTAGGTATGAATCATAACTCTTTTAACCAAGAAGAAAAGAAAAAAACTAAATCAAATGAAAAATTTACATCTGTGTGATTGGAAAATGCATGCATGACCAAAGACATGCTTGGTAAGTTGAGCACTCTAAATTGTACCTAGGAATGTGTTTGACCTTGAATGGTTGCTTGTCTGTCTGTGTGGTCCTGTGATGGACTGGCGACCTTGCCAGGTGTACACTGTCCCTCGCCCAACGATTGCTGGGATTGGCTCCGGCTTCCCAAGAGATCCTTAATCGGACTAAGCGTTTGGAAAATGGATGGATGGATGGATAAATAGAAAATGTACATGATATTATGGTTTCTTTCTTTCTTTTTTTTTTCTTTAAAACTCTTACTGAAATCCTTAGAAATGCCCTTTTGTGATATTTGAATTAACCAAATAAACACTTTTTGAAGGAGCTGAGTAATTTGAACTATATCTAAGCTCCAAATACAAAAGTGCAAATTTCGATACAATCATTACCTTTAATTTTTTTCATACAACTACACACCATCATCACTTTTCATATAGTAATTAAAGGGGTCATCACTCAGAAATAGCACTTTTTAAAATTAAAACCTGTGACTGGAGATGTTAACATCCCCGGAAGCCTTTCATTTGAAGATGGTCGAGTTTTTCCGTCTGGGCGCTTTGTTCGCAGCAAAACTGTCTACAAGGCTGAAGTCTCGCAAAGGCGTTTTTTTTTTTTTTTTTTTTTTTTTTTGCCCCTGGGATTTCGTCATCCCGGAGAGCTAATTGCATAAACCCACCTCTGTTCTCGGCCTAAACACACCTGCTGGGCTATACATCGTTATCAACAAGCTGTGAGAGATATGGACACAGCGGTCCCATGTCCACTGCTTGGTGGTCTGTTGCCAAAACCAACACCAGGACGTTTTTTCTCTCCCTTCATCAACGGAATAAACTACCAGGGACTGATGGATTACATTATTTTTTGTTGATAATGCTCTTGCATCTCTGCCGGCTGCGGCCTGCTTGTGCATTTTGCAAACATTTGGGAAAAAACAAGGTGAAGACAACATAAACCCTGCTGCGACTGGAAAGAGGAGCATTTGTAACTTTTAGCGGCTCACCGTCAATTCAGAAGGTAAGTTTTGCTACTGATATAAAGTTATTTTTTGCTGTGATTTAGACATGACTTAGCCTGATGCAGATAATACTAACACTAATGCTAACGGGACAAGCCTAAAGGTTTAACCTCCTGTTGTGTACAAATGAGCCCTGTATTTTATTTTCTTATATCTATCTTATGCATTGCCTCATAAATGTTTGTATGCTGACATCTTACTACCTCTTCATTTCCAATAGTATCACATTTTATCACTGAACCAGAACGCAAACATTTTATTTCTGACATTTTCTCGTAATGTGTGTAAAACAGTAGTTGTGCAAGGTGTAACATTTGCGGATGAACACTGAGCAGAAAGCTGGTGAACTGTCTGTGTTCCAGAGGCTGTAGTATGTGTAGTCATTATTTACTTGTTTGTTCCCGTAAAGTCCGGTGGTGGAGGATCCTGCATGTTACCGCTGAGGTGTGAACCCCCACCTGCTTTTATCTGCGTGGTTACTATGGCGACAGTCTCTGTGGAAATTGGGGTCTAACTTCTGGGTTGTAACGATATGAAATATATGTTTAATCACATTCGTATCAAGCCAGATATTATTACTCTTATTTTTATGTATTTTAAAAAAAAAAATCTACATCAAGTTTGTGGTGAGGCAAAACGTTGTCTGTGTATAACAGTGTGTGAAATAAAATTAGTGTGTTTTTAATATTCTATGTTGTATATTTTGCTCTGTAAAAACCAGTTTTATTTCGTATTCTTTTTTTTAAAAAGTATGCATAAACTTTGTGTTGCCATTTGCATGAAAGTTCTTTATAAAGTTTGATTTCATCTAATGGTATTACAATATTTTGATGACTCAAACTGCAGCTATTTATACCTACAATCTGTTCATGAGATGACCTGATATTTTTCTAACTTCTATTTGCAGATTTTAACCCACCACATCTCATGCCATGCACAGCACCAGAGCTCCACAGGTAGATGTTGGCTGATATACTGACCCTAAAACGCAGGCAACATCTGGAACACAGCTGTTATCAAGGACGTTCTACCCTCATTTCCAGGTTTGTTGTTTGAGTAATTTTACATACAGAAAATGATAATTAATCAAACACATTTACATTCTTAATTGAAGCTAAGAAGCACTTATATTGCTTGTTTTGATGCCAGTATCTGGTTTGGTGCAGAAAAGGAACCCAGGTGACAGCAGTGAAGATAATGGAGGAATCTGCACATCTCTGGATACCATGGCTCCAGCCTTTCCCAGTCCTCTACACCAGGGATCCCCAGCCCTGGTCCTCGAAGACTGGTGTCCTGAAGGTTTTCCAAGTATTCCTGCTGGAACACACTTGACTTAGACTCAGACAAGCTCTACACATGTCTGCTGAATACATATTGAATTGAATCAGGTGTGGTGCACCAGGTACACTCTGAAAACCTGCAGGATGCTGGTGCTCAAGGACCGGGATTGGAGATCCCAGCCATTACTGAAGAAGCCTCAACTCAGTCCGGAGGAAGAGGAAGATTTCTTTGGAGGCTTTCTCAGTAGCTCCAGAACCACAACACACCACATTTAACCGCATTTAACGCAGAAAACTCAGCTACTGTGTTCACAGAATCAATAACAAACAGTGAAAAATATCATTTTTATTTTATTACATTAAAAATGAGCATTGATTTTATTTCTGTACACTAATAAAGACATTGCGTTTTAATGACTTTAGTGACAGCAGCAATGTTACTATTTGTTACATAAAATGGCAAGAACATATATAATAATCTTTTACAGTTACTTGTCATTTGATTACCTTTATTTCTCAATTTTTTGGGTGTAGAAGAGAAAATTCTCCTTCATTTCCTCCAATAGGTAAATGTACACGATCCTGCTTTTCAATATTTCTTGCATTTTGTAATGAAAAAGAATTTAAACAGACAGGTCTCGGGCCAGGATGTTGGATCAGACACGGGGGAGTTTGGAGCTTCATCCTTCTGTCTGAGCACCTGAGAAATGAAAAAAAAAAAAAAAAAAAAAAAAAAGACATTTCATTTTCTAAGCACAGTAATAAGTAATATCTTGCTGTGTCTCTGTTCTTTTTCTATTAGCAAATTTTCCACATATGCAGCCTATGGTATGGTAGATGGTAGGTCATGCTGCATATATAAAACACAGTTCTACATAGGTTAGCAGGAAGCCTTATAAGGATGTGGCAGCTAAACTGTGAGGCTTTATTTATACAGGATATTTAACTAGTTGGCTAAATCAACCAGAGGTCTGTCATGTGGAAATCACAACATTTTCCAGACTCCTGGCTAAAACAACACATCTAAATAGGATAATTAATATAAACTCTGATGATAAATAAAACCTAAAGTAAATGTGCTACTTTGTACAGTTCTGTGTCGTTAAAATTTGTGTGTGCTTATCTGGCTGCCGGTAAGTTTGGTGTGGCGTGTGTGTAAGTTTGGTAGGGAAATATGATGAGGCAGTCAACATTACATTTTTTACATCTCTAGCTTTGAACGTTTTTTTAAAAAGTACATTCATAGTTTAAACATTTTCTAGTAATCCTAATTTTTTAGAAAATAAGGATTACTAGGACAACTATTTAGAAACAACTAATTTCAACATTTAATAATGCCACATTATATATTATTAGTGTGAAAAGCAAAATTTATCCTACCTTTAAAGTGTGCATCAATAAAAATGGATGCAAATGGACCTTACTCAAATCAGCTCACCTGCCTGCTCCCTCCGTTCTTCCTCCTCTCTCCAGCTCTCTGTCCCTCCTGCCCGACTTGTCACTAGAGCAACTTAATGCCCTGTCCCCCAGCTCTGGAACTCTCTCCCCCCTGACCTCCGCAACACCGATTCACTTACAGACTTCAAATCCAGACTCAAAACTCATCTGTTTAGACAACTCACTTCTCCTATAATTGCACTGTCTTTTAATGTCTGTTTTAATATCTGTTGTTTTCAACCATGAGTGTCTAGAAAGGCGCCCAACAAATAAAATGTATTTTCATTATTATTATTATCAAATTAAATCTCTCCGTAAGTGTGACACAGTTTCCCCTTAACAAGAACATGTCTATGAAACTTTACTTAATGTCTGACAGTAAAAAAACAGATATTTTTCATGTCTTTTCTCCAAACAGTCTCAGCACGGAACAACAGCCCATTAGGTTCATTTTACCAATGAAACAAAATAAAAATTCAAAAACATCTTTGTGCTTTAAGCGCAGTGTGAAGCGGTTTTGCGAGCAGCCTCTATGTGAAACTGGGCACTCTTACAAAGTGCCATTGTGGGATCTTTAAAGAGTTGCCCAACATTAAAGGGAGCTAGTGGTAGCAGGTGGTGTGTTGGAAGAAGAGGATCTCCCTGTGGTCTCATTCAGGCCTGAGAGAGAGGACTGAGACAGGTGGTCAACCTCTTTAATGTCGCTAGGCTTTTAATCTGTGCATGTGGCTCTAAACCAGACCACAACGTGCACTGACCAAGAAGTCTTTACAGGAAGAGCTGTGATACAGTTTCTGCTGCTGATGCAGGCCGTTTTATGTGGTTCGAAGGACTTTATGTGTGTCATGGCTACTTAATCCATCAGTGACATGTGTATTCCTTTCTGTACTTTGGACATCTCGTGTTATAGGAACATTTAGAAATCCTTTGTCACCTGTCCATGACAACTGGCAGCTGACCCTATAACGATGTATGTGCTCCTGTTTGTTCTCCGGTTATTCTTGGCCTTGTGTCATTAGAAGGGCTGAAATGGTCGCTGGTGTAATCTCAGGAATCACTTCAACAAACAACAAGGCACAAAGGCTGAAATCTGATCTGTTAAGATGCTGCTGTGTGACAGAACTTTGGATATTTTCTGGTTGATGTCAGAGGTCCTCTTGCCTTTACGTTTGCTGACCGCTGCCAAGTTAAAGCTGGTAGCCGGTAAGTGAGCTTGTAAAACAAACCATTGGCTCACAAATGTGAGTTGTCTTGTGTTGTGGAAACAAGCAGGTGGAGTCTGGGGCCCTTAACACACAGCAGTATCACTTTGCATAGGGGCTGCCCCTTATTACTCTTTTAGCTTGATGGATTGCATCATTATCCCATCACTGTTTTTCTGTGTGTGTTAACAGGAAGAACTGTCAATACCACAGTTTGGAGTTTCATATTTCCAGAATCCCACTCGCCACAAAGAGACACAAGAAATTTCCTTTTGGTGGAAACTCTTTAAGGTCCATCAGTTTGGGTCCCACCTGCCTCTCGAGACACAATGAATCTGGCAATATGAAGGGTTTTCCAACGCAAATGAATCCGTTTTGTAAACATGGGTGGATGTTGTTGGTAAATTCTTAGAATAAATGTGGATGTAGGGAGGCAGCAAAGCATCATTTAGGGTAGGGTTATTCATTCCGGTCTCATAAGAACTGCAATCCAGCGGGTTTTCTATGTAACCCTGCTCCAACACGCCTGAATCCAGCAGTCACTGTGCAGAGGATATTCTGCTACATCATTTTATTGTGATTCAGGTGTGTTGAAGCAGGAATACCTTGAAAACCTGCTGGACTGAAGGCCAGAATAAGTAAGCCTGAATCAGGGAACTGAGTATCAGTAAAAATGAGGAAAAGATGACTAAGTACTTGCGCTAGTGGGCAGTTTGGGTGAAAATGCAAGGAAATGTAGGGATTTCTTGTCAGGTATAAAGCCCAGAGCATGTCTCAGATAGGAAATGTCATTCATTAGATTTCAGAACAAAATTATTTCCGTTCACCCTTTGAGTCTTGTGTTTATTTTATCGTTATTTTTTTTTATTTTTTACATTGCATACCTATAATGAAACCAGTGTATCTCTTTCTCAACAGCAAGGTCTATTTTAATGCTTTTGAAGTCGTGTAAAGGGAGATTTTGTCAAGATGTCTAAATATCAGTCCATATGTGACGAGTGAAGAAGAAAGGATGACGAAACAACACAAATTAAAAAAGTTTCAGGTTTGCTGAAAAGAAACACTTTCAGGATAAAAATCCTTCTAACATTGTG
Organism: Telmatherina bonti; assembly: GCF_933228915.1. Lineage (NCBI taxonomy): Eukaryota > Metazoa > Chordata > Actinopteri > Atheriniformes > Telmatherinidae > Telmatherina > Telmatherina bonti. Next base: position 11,839,656 of record NC_136621.1, read on the forward strand.
CAGATGCTTGTTTTCCTATACAGAAAAAGTCCTCTGGATCTTTTCATTAGTGCCAGTTTATTCATCCTTGGTAATGAGCTCATAAGGGGCTTTTTAGTAAAACATGGCTCTCTGTGATTGAATGGTTTTATGTGGAGTCAAAGCACTCAGGTTTGCACCGTGGGGTGCTACTTCAGATCACTCAACGTAAATCCCTGTGGGGCTCTTTGGGGAAACCTATCGATTGCTGCTCAGCCTTTCTCTCCTTTTCTTTCTTTGCTTATCCCCCAATTCTCCTCTCTCTTGCAAAATCATCGTCCTGATTGGTTTCCTCTCTCACTTCTTCTAAAACTAGTGATTAAGTGTTTAGCCTAATTACACAAAAGGTAGACGTGTTTGCAATGCAAATAAACAGACTTTATAGGTTTATGGATGTCCCAAACTTTAATGGTAATCTGTAGGGAGTGTAATTAAAAGTCCAAGTACAAAATGAGGATTTTTCACTTGCAGTCATATTTGATTTATTTGACAGCAAGATTTTAGCCATTTAGAGGGGAAAAAAATAAAACTTTTTCCAATTCTCATAATTTTACATCAAGACGAACAATAACATATGACCATAACACTACAGTTATATATCTAACTAACTCTAACCCAACATGAGGAAGCAGTGTGTGTAAATAAATTAGCACATGCCATGGAGGAAAGACATCAGTAATAATCCGAGGGTCTGTTTAAATCCTGTTTTCATGCTAAGCAGAAAACTTAGTACTTTGTGCATTTAATAAAAAAAACAATAGTATGCAACAGCAGAACAACATCCATCTCCCTGCAGTGAAAACCAAGGAAGATCAGAAATGATGTACTGCGCATGCTAAGCCTCTAGCAGGCAGAACAACACACCCAAATGTTTTGCTGCTCCCTCTAAACACCAGGAAACACAACACAACAGAAGCATTGTGTGCCAGCTGCTAGTTAATCTGGAACATGTAACATCTCTGTCTTTGCTGACTATAAATATTTTAACCAAAACAGGTTTTTGCTTCGACAGGCTGAATAAGTTAGGATGATGCAGCAGCAAGAACATGACAGAGGTCCTCCATTGTTGTTGTGCTCTTTGAGGGGCAAGCAGGGTCTGAGAGTTCAAGTGCAAAATGACTTGAAGCTGCCCAGAGATTCCAGTTTACACTGACAGGACTCGCCTCGTGTTGCCAGATAATTTTATTCTGGAATTAGGGAAACTGAGAAATAAAAACCCCAAGAGCCACATCTCAGACTCTCCAGGCTGCTGTGAACAGGTTTCATGTTTCATGTTAAAGTTTGTGCCAGTACAAAAAAAACTAATAACAACAACAAAACAAATAACAAATTAACAAGTATGGCTTGACCCACCAGGAGGTGACTTACTTCAAAATGGTAGAATATGAAACTATAAAAAGAAGCATTTGATTCATAATCAAATATTTAGTAAATTAAAAGAATAGAAAATGAATACATGAAGTGAACTCATTTCTTTAATGACACTTATTGAAAAACTTTAATTTGAATTTATTATATATTGATATATATATAATAAATATATAGATATATTGATATATATCTGATATACATTCTGATATCTGATACATATCTGATATATCTGATATATATATATATATATATATATATATATATATATATATATATATATATATATATATATATATATATACATATATATATATATATATATATATATACATATATATATATATATATATATATATATATATATATATATATATATATATATATATATATATATATATATATATATATATATATATATATATATGTATTGATATATTTAGTTTATTTGTTTAGTTGTATATTAACTGTGGTGGATAATATTTATTAATCATTTATAGATGAACTTGCAAGTATCTATTAATATCAAATTAGACATAAAAATTATAGAAAAGGTATAGCTTTGGATTCAGAACAACTCATTTAAGCATTTGCTTACATGTCTCATTGACTCTGACACCCAAACACACACACACACACACACACACGCACACAAAGTTTAGATGGTATCTTCCTCGGCCTATGCCATCTGCAGGGCTCAGCCTAAGCCCGTGACATCACTTCCTCTCTCACATGGAGGCGTTTGTGGGAAATTGCACCACCATGACATCATTTAATGGTTCCAACATGTGTGGAGACAAGTTGTATCCAACTAAAAGCGGATGCTTTAGTACAATCTGAACTTTACAACAAAGTTTCTCAGAACACTCAGGCCCTGATGGAGCTCTTCTTTCTCTCTTTAACTAGATTTAATTTTCTGTTCTCACAGTGCAAAGCCTTGAAACAACACCTTTTCAGGCTACTTAAGAGGCAGCAGACCACAGGCAGATTAAGTTAATTTCCTTTATAACTTTTAAGGTGAAACTGCATATTAATCCACGTCTTAATGATGTCACACTGACCTCTGCTCGCTCGCTCTCTGCTGTTATTATCATATTTCACAAAGGCTCAGTCCAATAACTCAATATGACTCCTCAAACTCTTTCATCCCGCCTAAGGATCTTCACACATCTTGTATCCATCATCTGTCCCTCCCACACAAAACACACTCCTCCACTGTTCTCACGTTAATCTGCCTGTTCCTCCCTCACTCCGCTCCAGCCTTCTCCGGCCCTTAGCGTTCTCCGACATGGTGCATGAGGAGCCACTGAGAGGAGTCAGTTGTGCGCTCGCTGCATTTGTTTTGGCATCAGCTCAGGGTTCTAATATTGCCAATTCAGATTAAGTGTGCTAGATGACTGTGGAAAGCGACTTCCTTCTCATGAAGCTGCAGTGAAAGATCAGAGGCTGTGGGAGGAGATGTCCACTAATCCAACTACTTGTGATTTTTGCAGTTTTGTTCCACTAACTTAAACCGGCAGTCATGCAAAATGACTTGTGAAAGCCACGGGGAATTTTTCTGTTTGCATCTGTGGGTAAATCATTTTCACATGCAGACAGATCAATCACTTCTGTAGGCCAGAAATAAGAGAAAATTCTGATGTGATGGAAGTATCCTCCAAAAACTCCCAACATTTTAGCCATTTTGAACTGTTTTGGACTGTCCCTTTTTCTTGTTCACATGCCGTCAAACTGGATAATAGTTCTGCCATTCGTAATGAACTTCAGAGAAAGCAACCTCCCTCTAAATATGTAAGCCGATGTTTGTGTATGTGTGGGTGTATGTAAGCTGCTGTGCAAATGGGGCGCCCTTTGATGTCGCACTGCTCCGATCCTCCAGTAGTTAGTTAGCTGTTCCCAGGCTGTCTGAGCTTGTCCTTTTCTCTTTCAAGGACAGGACACAGATATAAATATTGAGACTGAGGAAAAACATAAAAGCAAGATTTCTTAGTTTTACTGTCTTTGTCTTACTCTGGGAAAATAAAACAAGATGAAGAGCAGTTTTTAGCTTAATAATTGTATGATTAGTGAGCCGGTTTACAATGGAGGAAAAGGTGTAAAGGTGCATTTCCGCATTCATAGACTTACGAATTGTATATAAAGATATAATTATATCTTTGTAGTAGTGATATCTTCCTATCTCCTGTTCTTGAAACAAAAAGTGACAAAAATAGGAAAACAGTGAATGAAAAGAAGAACATTAAACAAGTGGTTTCTTAGATTTTCAATGTGGCTTAATAGTTGCAGAATCTGCCACAGAGTCAGGATAATCACAGTCACATCACAGTCATTTCATTAAAACAAAGATTTTATTCAGTTCAGTGTGACTGGGCTGAGATGCAGCCTCTAGTGGGCAGAACAGGAACTGCAGCTTAGGAGGTTTCACACAGGATCACAGCAGAGCAAAACTGGGAAAGGAGAACTACTCGTTTCTTCACACATTTACCAGAATTAAACCAAAACTCTGCTGCTTTTTTCAGGAAATGGATGATTAAATTCATACTGCACCAAGATACATTGCAGTAAAACTAAAGTTAATTACTTTTAAAAAAAGATATTTATAATTTTTAGAATAATGATTTAATGAAACTTCATGTTTAACAGTGAAGATGAAAAAAAAAAAACTGATATGATATGAACAATTTTATAGAAAGTGGATGGATGGATGTTAAAATGTGTGTGTTTGTGTTCAAATCAGCTTAATTTGTAAAGCGCCACTTCACAACAATATCATCTCAGGTTTGTTCACAGACACATCAATTCAAGTCAATTCATATCAAATAGCCTAGTTATGGAAAGCCAACAGACTGCATCGAATCTTGACTTTGATCCAATTCCCCATCCTGATCCACACGAGACAACTGGAAAGGAAAGACCCCTTTCATCAGGAAGGAAAAACCTCCGGCAGAACCCGGCTCAGGGAGGACAGCCATCTGACCTGACCGGTTGGGGCGGAGAGGACAGGAAGGAGAGACCATCGTGTACTGCAACTTTTATCCAGGAAGACCTGCAGAAAGAGGAGAAATGTGTGGATGATGCCAATATGTTTCTTCATAAGGAGCAGGGAGATGATAAGGAAGTGCTCAGTGCATCGTGGGACGTCCCTCAGCAGCCTAAGCTTTTTATACAGGATGGCTACACCCCCTCTAACTATAAGGTTTATCAAAAAGGAAGGTCTTCAGCTTGATCTTAAAGGTAGAGAGGGTCTCTGCTTTCTGGCGTCTTCTGAATGGGCCGAGCAGGAAATGGTGTGAAGACACAGAACTCCTATGCTTGGTTAGAAAACTACAACTCGGGTTAATCTGGTAAACATGCTCATTGCCTCCTGTTGATGGATAACCTTGCAACAATGATGCGATAGTAGCCGCAGGTTGATAAAAAAATCCAGGAAACCAAAATCATGAATGATGAAGATAAAATGAAAAAATAATTCATTTAATAAAAAAAAAATGATGATGATGATGATGATGATGAAAGCTTCTTATTGCGGAGGATGATGGATGCTGGCAGGAAGGATCTCCCTGGACCTGCTGAAGCCTCTCAGCAAACACGCTCTTGTTTTATCACCGAGTAGAGGATGAGATGAATTACCAGTAATCTTCAGGAGCTTATGGCGCATCCTTTTCTGGACTGAAGCTAGTTCTTGAATGAAAATACAATTATACCTATATTCAAGCTTTGGGTATTTAAAAAAATACCCTACTTAACTTTTTGAGCTTAAAACTCTCCAAACCGGACTTGTCTGATGACACAGTGACATCTATCAGATGCATTTCCAGATCCTGAGGCTGAGAAACCGCTCTATATAACTTTTACATCCGGGACGTGACGTCTCAACATAGTCTGCTTCCCTCCAGAAAGCGCACTGGCTGCTTTAAACACACGTTGCTGATTTCAGCAAAGAAATGCAAGAAGATTAACAAAGCGAAAGAGACAAAACTAGAGTCGTCGCAGGATCGTTTTTCGCTGGCTGGAGAGAACTTACAGGTCAGGTAGGAGGCAAGATGGAAGCTGAATTGATAGGAGTCACATGATGGGTAAAATGTCAAAGTTCTTCGACATTTGTCTTTAAAATGTCTTTAAAATGATAATAAGTTGATAAAATAGGAGCTGTATGAACAAATCCTGCCAACAGACAACTAAAATCTCTTTTCTCCCCAGAATGTTTTGAAATAAAAACGTTTCAAATCAGGTTTTCCCTGATATACGAATAAAACTGTAAAACCACTTAGACTTCAGGAAGAACTCATGTTGCAACAGATCTGGAAATCTTGATTTCTATGTGAAAATCCAAATATTTTATATTTCAAAAAAGTATTTACTGGTCATGATTTAACAAGCAAATACTACCATAAGACCAACATGAGTGGATTTGATTGATGCATACATTTACAGTATGTACCAGTATGTACACACACACACACACACACATATATATATATATATATATATATATATATATATATATATACTTCTTTGTATGCATGCATATGCTGCATATTTCATCATTAGGCACGACAAAGATGCTGTTTAATAAAAGATAATATGTAATCTCATTTAAAAAGAAACATAAAGAACTGTTTAAATAATAATCATGAAGATTTTATTTAATTTTTCGTGTCCAGAGAGGTCATTTTTCAGTTTTTGTTTTTTTTAGTGTCAAGTAATTATAAAACAATTAAATTCAGTTCAGCTTTGCTTGATCTCTTGGTTTATATGGTAATATGTCAAACAACTACATGAGAAGCTATTTTTGGGCCCGTGGACAGCTCCTGGCCGGCATTTCTGACTGTGGCCTCGACTCCAGAATCACAGCCTGCCACTGATCCTGGGGGCTCGCTTTATAGTCCTGTATAAATCACTTCCTTTAAGGCCAAAGGCCACATATTTTTTCCTCCTCACACCTTTTCTGTAGTCTCTCTAAGACAAGCGCCTTTGGAAACATCCATCCTGCTCCTCGTATGTCTGGGCTGCACTTTTAACAAACCAAATAAAGCTTTTTTTGTGTGTGTGTGTGTGTGTGTGTGTGTGTGTGTGTGTGTGTGTGTGTGTGTGTGTGTGTAAGTGTGTGTTACTGTGATTGAAGCAAACTGCAGGTTGAGAAACATCCAAAAACCTGCAGCATTTTCTGCTTAAAGAAAAAAAACAAAACAAGAAAAGCTGAGTTGTTGAGAGAACTACACTCAGTTACGGTCATGGGTTGTACGATATTTACACATGTGTAAACATATCATGAGAAACTCGTACTTGTATGTGTTAAAAAACCAAACACACATACAACAAGGAACTTGACATGTTAACTTGTAGTATAAATCCATGAATTGTTTAATGAACCAGCCAAGATGAAGAGATCAGCGCGAGGTGGACAATCAACATACATCGCTTACAGAAGTTGCCAGCAGGATCATCGTTCATGTTGCAGCTTTTCTCTGTCGCTTCTCGTGCATTTCTCACAACAGACGTTCAAACTAGTTAAAACTCCACAACAACTAGTCATTTGTGCGCATCAGAGGAGCATTTTCTATTAATTAAATTCCAAATGACTTTAGACATATAACATTTGCTTAATGCAGTTCTCTACTATTTCATGATATTATCGTTTGCTTTCATCATGTCAGTTTAAATGACCTCTACTTCCAACTGCAGAATAGGCGATGGCTGTTCTCTTTTCATTGCTTGAGTCATTAAACACAAAAGAGTTAAAGTAGTTATCAGTCTCTCAAGCAGCAATGAGATCTAACAAAATTTGACACTTTCATTGCTGCATCGCAAAGGATTACAGTTACATGGACGATTCAGAATGAAAATGTGTCATAAAAGCCCCAGCTGATCCGATCGGCTTCGACTGGAAAGGATTTTCCTGTTGATTGAGAGGTCTGGTTAAAACCTTTTCATGTTTAGATCAGCAGGCAAAAATAACCACGTAAACACTCATTCTGATTGTTTTGTGGTTGTTTCTGTGCATGCTTGAGCCGTGCTGAAGACACGTAAAATGGTGGCAGCAACACAACAGAACTGTGGAAAATACAAGTTTCTGTTAGAAACAAAAAGCTTTAAAGGCAGAGTATGTAAGATTTCAAGGCGATTCTTTCCACCACTAGGTGGCACACACCAGGTCGTGAGCAAAACCACAAAACTGCTACCTCCACAAACGACCACAGGTTGGCAGTAATGAGCAAAACTCTCCCCTCACCCCTCCTCCTTGCCAGCTCCAATGAGGGCAGGAATCGCTTGTGAGCTGTAGCTCAGAGCCGCTCTGCAATAAATGGGCTTATACTCCCCCTACTGGTGGAAAAAAAGTACTTTTTTATTTTTACTGGTCAGAAAACATTCAAGAAGGGTCTTTGTCATTAATTAAACTTGTAATTTAATAACACATCAAATATGGACAGACTGGAACCTACATGTTTAAAAAACTATCTAATTATGATTGTTGTTATTTTTTTAGTTAATTTATTTTGAAAATATTGAAAAACGTACATACTCTACCTTCAAGAGTTATTGAGCATTTTGATGGCTAAAAGGTTTATAATAAAGAAAACAAAACAGCCTCCATGTCCAAAGTGGGAGATTAAATATTTTTTAATGTAAATGTAGCGAACATGTGGCCAGATTACCATGAACCATATATTACAGTGATATGTGTGTACTCTTACAGTAGTAGTAGTTGTTTACAGTCGTGCACGGCTCTATGATGCTTTACGTTTGTTGTAGCTAAAGACCTGAAGTGCATGTCTTTTTACATAATGATATGAAGACATTCCTGTCAGATAGTAAAGAGCGCATTGAAAATGTGAAACAAATGTATTGAGTCATGTATTCAGTTTTCCTGCTAACATCAGTAATGTGGGACTTTTCTTTACATAGTGTGTTGTTTTGAGCAATTTTAGGTCATGTGTGAGATCTGACTTTTTAATTTAATTTAATTTTTTTAAACTTGCAGATTAGACTACTCATGATTAAGGCATTTGAGTACCTTGTTTGCAGTGAATGGTTACAGGACTTTTCAATTTGATAGCTCTGACAGTTTCAATACCAGAAATACTTGCTTTTCAGGAATAAACCATCTTTGAAAGACCTATTTCTCTTTTGCAGGTCAACCACTAAATTCTGCAGTTTGGTTTGGAGAAATACACTAACTGCTGTGCAAATAGTTCCCAAATTCCTCCTGAATTTCCCCCCTGGGGATGAATCAAGTATCTATCTATCTATCTATCTATCTATCTATCTATCTATCTATCTATCTATCTATCTATCTATCTATCTATCTATCTATCTATCTATCTATCTATCTATCTATCTATCTATCTATCTATCTATCTATCTATCTATCTATCTATCTATCTATCTAAATGTTAATTCTAATGTAAAAAATGCACCAAAGTGACTGAAAATTTATGCCATAGTTGGAATCAGTGTGTGAAATACAAGGCTTCTTAGGTGTCTGACAACCCTGAAATAGCAGGGCCTTTTGAGCCTTTTCAGAAACAGCAATTTGCAGATTTTAAAGAATTTTATACAAGATATAAACTTAGCTGACAGTATTAAAAACACGTCACAGAAGAAAAAAAAAAGGATTGACTCTTCGCTTTGCAGGGTGAACACACCAGCCAATCTACACAGGCTTCTTATAGATGCCACGCACTCAGTTTTTGTTTTAGGGCCGACAGAGTCACTGTTACCCATCAAACCCTACAACCTGAGCCCCAGTCCTCCCATATCTTATATACTGGTCAGTTATGATGCTGCCTGATCTGAACAAACTTAACTTTTGTTGTTACTTTAATTTATTCACTCAGAAAACTCTGATTTATATTTTAAAACAACAATTAACTCAACCTATTTTCTGTCTGTTTCACAATGATTTTACCATTTATGTGGTTTGCATAAATGTTTAGAGCCATTGAGGGCTTAAGAGTGAATGAAGACACAGTAACCACCTCAACCAAGTCACTAAGTTGCCAAACATCCTTCTCTCTCTGATCCCGTTAATAACTTTAGGACTATAACTTTTGTTTTTCTAAATGTCAAATAACTGATTCTCTGAAATCACCCTCTAAAAAAAGCACTTTGTTGCCTGAAAGAGCTCCTCCAGTTGAATTTGCCCTCTAGGGGTGAAGAAATGGAACAACAGCGGCTGCTGATCACACGCATCCACAACACCTCAGAGTTTTTTCAACATGGAGTTTGGACAAAGTCATCTCAGATTTCATCTTATCTTAGATAAAAACACAACTCGGACTCAAAAGAAAAGACAAATATAGCAGCTGAGCAAAGGTATGCTCACATTGTACCGTCAAGTTTAGCCAGAGACATGACAGAGACCTCCAACCTCACAGGAGCAACATTTTATCGGGGAAAGAAGCTGCTGTTGCTGCCTATCAGTCACTCACATCTCTGAGCTTGTAGTTTTTGAAGGTGTAAGATGTTTCCTCCAGAGCTTTTCTACCTGAAGGATGAGCTTCTCATGAAGAGGGTTCCCTCAGGGATCCTACGTATCTGTAATCTGACACACACCACAACACATACATGTTATAGAAGCAAACATGTCTCACTTATTTCTCTATGGAGCATCTGCTGTGCAACCTGTCCCTCTCCACCTGAGCATGGGTAATGTCCTCGCTCTTCACACACTGGACTCCACAACTTTGTCCACAGATAGTTGTGAACATCACACAAAAGTGAGCATCACTCCTATTGATGTTGTTCGATGAAATGAAGTAAAACAATGGATGAGGAGGAAGAGCAGGAGGAAGAAGAGAGGACACTTCTTGTGGAGGAGAAACCTCGATGTAGGTGTGTGAGCACATGTGTGTTTGTGTCTTACTTGGCAGCTCTTTGCACAAGTTTCGCCTCTATGATGTGGTTGGCGAGAAACTTTTTAAAAAGAGCATTTGAAGAATCTCAGATGTTACAAGACGAAACACCCACATGTGTTTGTGTGTGTGTGTGTTTGTGTGTGTGTGTGTTTGTGTGTGCGAGCTGCTGAGTGAGTTCAGATTGACTCAACTCGTTCACTTCAATCACGCCTTTGTAGGTCTGCTTGTGGATCCTATAAGCAAAGCACAGGGAGGAGAGGTTGCTTCACACAACTTCAGTGGTTGGCTGAGCCATAAAAGATCTATCGCACCACGATGGGCGGGGATGAAATGATAAAATATCTGATAATCTGTCGAAATTCAAAAAATAAAAAGCTGTGGTCAATATGCTTTTTAAGTGAGAACGTGAACAAGCGTTCCTTTTTGGTTTGAGACCCAGAAAGGCAGAAACAGACAGAACAAAGAGGGAGGAGAACAGAAAGTGAGGGTGAAAACAACAACCAGACTTTTTAAAGTGGAATATGAAAAAGCATTTCTTTAGGTGCATGTGAGAATGTACGTGTCTGCAGAGGCTAGCAACTCAAAATGTTTAGTGTAACACGACCATGTCCCGTCTTCCTGTTGTCCTTGGTCCAGAAAGCCGTTCAGATTAGCAGGTGACTGATTCAACACAAACCCTGTCCAGTCTCAGAACCTGTAATCATAAAAATGCGTAGTTATTGCACTCTTAATGCTGCATGAACAACTTATCAAAATAATTCTTGGATTGCGTTTGAAGTGTGGCATTTTGGCAGAATTAAAAAGCAAATAATCCAGAGGATAAAAGGACGAGTGGCTCTTTCCCTCTGTGTGTTGTCCCTGTGATGGACTGGCAAACTGTCCAGGCTGTAACCTGCCTCTTGGATGGATGGGTGGATGGATGGATGGATGGGTGGATGGGTGGATGGGTGGATGAATGGATGGATGGGTCGATGGATGGATGGATGGATGGATGGGTGGATGGGTCGATGGATGGATGGATGGATGGATGGATGGGTGGATGAATGGATGGATGGGTGGATGGGTGGATGGGTGGATGAATGGATGGATGGATGGGTCGATGGATGGATGGATGGATGAATGGATGGATGGATGGATGGATGGATGGATAGAATAGAGTATATAGAATAGAACAGTATAATATAGTATAATATATATAGTATATATATAGTATAAGTAGTATAGAATATATAGTATAGAATAGAATAGAATAGAATAGAATAGAATAGAATAGAATAGAATAGAATAGACTTTATTGTCATTGCACACAAGTTATAATGAAATTGCACTAAAGTGTCATTCTGCACCGCAAATAAAAAGAAAATATATTGTAAAAAACAACGATTTAAAAAGAGTTAAAAACAAAGGTTAATCTGAAAAGTGTGTTGTGCAGTAATGTGCAAGATATGTTATGTCCTTCCGTGTGTGTGTGTGTGTGTGTGTGTGTGTGTCAATCAGTGTGCGGATTGTCCAGGGGAAACAGCCGGTTGTCAGTCTCCTGGTGGGACTTTATCGACCTGTAGCGCCCCGTGTGCCCTCTATGAAGAAAACCTTTTCAGTGACTAAATGGCATTTATTAATTCCTGGGCGGTTTAAATCCTAAATGGGAGAAGAGAACAGAAATACTCAGTTGTACCATGAACAGAGCCTGCACCGCTCCAGCTCCTCCCACTCTGCTGATGCATCTACACGACTGACAGATGAATCAGCCTGTCCATGCAAAGGTTGCGCATATGAATAATAAATCTATGGTGGATGTGCATTTTTAATTGACTCTTCTCAAGTCAAAACAGCATGAAGATTGTGGAGCTTCAGATCCTTCCTGTGGGAGACCGTTTGATGTTCTTTAATCCACTAATGCATTTATCACTACTGAACCTGGAATGAAATAGTGAGGATAATGGATGTGATGAATATTTGACAAGCTGACCTCATAACCTGCAGGTTTCCTGACTGTTAGTTTTGCTACTTTCATTCGTCCTTTCAGAAGCTGCTCTATCACTTGTTGAAAACATGTATTTGTATTTATCTTTTATGATGGCTGACCACTTAAGAGGCTTCAACAGGAAGAGAAGTTACCTTTGAAAACTACAGAATCATCACATCATCATCACACTCATTTGTTGTTCTCTCTTCTTGCCCTTCTGCCACAGCAGACCGACTTCATAGCTTACACAACACTCTGCTCCAACAGAAAATAACCCGTGCAAGCAACATCATATCACCCCTCAGCCATGTTTTATCCTGTTGTGTATATTTCTAGTGTGTGACAGGATCAGTGTGTCTGGGCTCATGTGGCTGTGATGACAAGAGGAGAGAACTTTCTAAAAAATAGATAATTAAAAGAAAAAAATGCCCTCTAATCTCTGCAATCTGCTGCCATGTCTTCATGTTTTCAAGGGTAAAGACGTCTGTCCTGGTGGAGGTTACCTAGTCATCGTAATAAAAACCTAGAAACCTGCATAACATAACAAAGCAACTGCAAATAATCTCGAAGGCTAAAAATATTCCATCATATAGAGCAGCAGTAATTAAAATGTCATTAGTTTGGTGGAAAGCTGGATTTCATTCGTGCATACAGACGGCGTACCTCCTGTTGTAGGACCCACAGGAACGTATTAAGATGCTTCGTGCACCGTGGACAATGAATATCATAAAAGTCTACTATTGGGAAATAGGAATCATTTTGTTGTTGCAGCTTCTAACGCAACAGATAATAAAAATAATCATTAAAAACATAAAAAACAACATTGTTGCAGATGTTAAATGCACTAATGGGGAACCCAGATTTCTTCAATAACCTCAAGATTCTTATTCCCATTTGCATCATCTTGGTGACTATGGGAATGTTTACAGGTTAAAGGGTACTAAATAAGATTCAACAAGCATCCTGATGATAGAACTAGATAGTAATATTAGCTTTAAGTGTACATAAACGTGTTGGCATGGGGTTGGTACCTGGGTGGGCTGCCAGGCCTTTTTGGGGCTTTCCTCATGTGAATTATTCTATGGATTGGCAGCGGTCTGCGCTCTTTGAATCATCTAATCTGATCATTTGTTTATTTGTATCTGACACACAGTGTGTTCAACAATATCTATAATTGTCAAGCAGGAAACTTGATGGGATGAAGAAACTCCCACAGGCACTTCAGGCAGCTCAGGGGACCTCGGTGGTATGATGTGTGCATGAGCCGTTCAGTAGTGTCCGGTGTAAAGTCGTGCTGATTCTGTTTCTGTGCTTCTGATATGCAAAATAAAAGGAAAATGTAAAAAGTAACATTACAGATGTTTAATCAGAGCGCTAAGCTGGAACAGTGATGCTTGTATGAAATTTGTGGTAAAGATTTTTTGGTGTTTTTATTTATCCTCTTGTGGTGCAGCAGGTTTCTTTACCTGGTGTAGATTCTCTGTGGGAGTCCAGTCGATGTCTCCACTGCTACAACATACTGTTGAATGAGACAAAAGCTTGTTGCCATTTAAAGTTAAAGTTAGAGTTAAAGCTCGTTTAATGAGAGTTGCTAACAATGGCTTTTGTCACACCAGATTTTATTTAACTCACAGCTACAGCTGAAGCTCAGAGAGAGACTGAACTGAAATAAGTGAATTACAAACCTTTAATGCAGAATTAACTTTCTGTACATTCCTGATGCTGTCTGTAGTTCCCTGAGCCTGAAAAACCACAACTACCGACCGGTACTAGTGGGACGCTGCAGCATGTTAATGTCAAGCTGCGCTTTATGCATCGTGTCACACATCAGCCGCCTGCTCTTAACACACAGAGCATGGATCATTTAAAAAGAGGGGTTGAGGGACAAATGGCAGTTTTGATGGACAAATCACGACCAGTCGTTCATAACGAGCCTGTTGAAATGTTGTTTTTTCAGTTCTGTCTGTTCCACAGGTGACTTGATCTTTGTTATTTTTGTGTTAGAGCAGTGGTGTCAAGATCTGAACCTCTAGGGCCAGAATCCTCCAGGTTTTCCAACAAACCTGACTAAAAACAAATCAGTCATTGTGTCGAAGTTCATTGGCTGTTGGATCCATTTAATGTGAGTCTGGAGGTTGCATTCGATTAATTAGCTGCAGTCGGGTGTGAATGTGAAGCGGATTTTAAGCAAAACAGTAAAAAATAATGCTGGAAAACATCTCCTGCTATTCCTTTAAATCTGTCGGGAATAAAAACTCTTCCTGATAATGACAGATACTTTACACAGGCAGAACATAAAATGGTTAGAAGCCAATTAATAATGGAACATATTTATTTTTATGTTGCTTATTTATTGTGTTTAAGCATGATGGAAAAAAGTAACATGGCAAATAATTTGTTATCTCTTAAGTCAGACAAGCATGAGCAGTGATTGTTCCAGATACTATCCAAACAACCAGAAATGTCTCTCCTTTCTCAGTCTGTCAGAGATCTATTAGTAATGATGGTGTCTAATATTAATACATATTTCCACCCGCAGTATGTTACCAGTTTAATTTATGAGAGGTTAATTATACCCGAGCTGCAGAGCAGATGGTCCCCTCACTTAAGTCATTTCCTTCAGGGAATCTTTGGTGATTGCAGTGAATTCGATATGTTTGTCTGCAGACGGTGACGCGAGGCTGATAACACAGACAAGGGCAAACTGTAATGATTTCACAAGCATCCTTTCCTGCTATCAACACCTCACAGCTGTGTTTGCTCAGTTTCTGCTGCTGGAAGTGTTTCTAATAATTTACATTATTAGCATGAAACAAATTCATTTATTGATTTTTTTCCTCGCTAAAGCCAATATATGGTTTTATTTTATGACTAAATTTCCCTCTGGGATTAATAAAGTTGTTTTAAATGTCCTTTAATCCTTTTTTTTCTTTTTACTTCAGGAAAAATTTCTGCTCTGACATCGTGGCTTTTAATGCTGCGGCACTCCTCACCCATTCACACACTTCATCTACGGCAAAACCATCATGCAAGGTGCTTGTCTTGCACCCGGTGAAACTTCGGAGTCGATATCTTTCTGAAGGTCTCTCTCAGTAATCATGACCTCCCTGCAACTGGAGGAAAAATGTTGCTTTAAAATCTTATTCCTTCACTGTACATTTATACGCAACCACATGTATCTTAAAGTTTCTTCTTTGAAATGTTGGAAAAGTTTAAGTTTCACCTCACATCACATCCTCAAGGGTCGCTGACCTGCAGGTTTCCCTGTTGCTCTGCTCCAACGGAAATTATTGAGTGATTATCAGATTAGTGCAGAACCCAAGGACGAGCTTTTAAGAGATGTGTCAGCCAGGGAATCCAGCTCCCCCTTCATCCGACTAAGTGGTTAGGAGAATGAATGAATGAATGTAAGGCATGTTGGAGCAGGGAAACATGTGAAGGACTTGAGTTGAACAGCCTGAGTAAAGCAAGTTTTTAAAATTTCTGTATTATTTTGAAATATAAAAATCCGCTCAGTAAATCAGGACCCTGTCATCTCTGCATTTCAGGGGATAAATCTCCACTTTCGGTCACATCCACATAGCAGGACAATGGCTACGGTTACATGGTGTTTTTAATTCCAAATTAATCATTTGGAATTAAATAATTCGGAATTAACGTATTCTCCTACAAGTTTACATGAAAATAATAATTCCAAATGGAGGTTTGCATGAAACACGTCCTCACTTAATTCCTTTTTAGAGCGGCGGGTTGGGAAGGGTTCTGATTGGACAGAGGGTGCACGTGACGTATGACGTATACTGGAAATAAACAAAGTTCACTCTGCTTCTCGTCTGTTCAGTCGTAACTTATAAAAACTACATAATAAGTCCCAGTTTCACCGCTATTTTTATTATAAATGTGAAATACCAGATCAACACCAGCATACTACTTCACTTTTTGCAGCAATGGAGAAGAAGAAGAAAGATAGACCACTGAACACGGGAGGAAAAACAACGCGCGTCATCGGGACAGGACAAGGTAATGAGCATGTGCAGAATGACAGGAATTAACTTAGAGCGGAATAAAGGTTTACAAGACAGAGGAATTAAATAGTTCGGAATTAAAATATGAATAAACCAGCCACTCACATCGGAATTAAGTTTAATTCCAAATAGAAATTTGCATTAGGAATTTATTTAATTCATCAGTTTAAAGCGGAATTAACTTTTATTCAGAATTAAACTGGAATTAAAACTCCCCTGTAAACACACATAGTATCTTTAACTTTTACTGTTTAAGTCCTGAAAAATCTCTTAAGAACTCAAACTTTAAAAAAGTAATGATTATCACAAGCATGAAGGACAATATGAGCAGAGAAGAGAATGTCCTGGATTCCACTGATAAGAACAGATGATCAATATTATGTAATTTATCAATCTGGTTTGACTTTGCTTGGTAATGTTATCGTCATTCACAGGCTACACAGGAAAATGCCATCAAAGAATGACATTTCCTTCCATGCACCTTTCCTCCATCCGAGTTTAGATTGATAGACAAAGTCACAGTGAAAGACTTATTTAACATTTCCACATCTTTAGTGAACAGAATGTCAGTTTTTATGGATTTTCTCCCACTGGAATTAGGCAGAAGTATGAAACCGTGATACAAAGCTGATACAGTTTTCATCAACCTTACTTGGGAAGTTGACTCACCTATTTTTTTTCATGACTGTTTTGCAAAGTTATTTCTAAGACAAGAAAAAAAAGGTTTTAATCAGTCTGCTTCTTATCTGTTCACTGCATGCCTTTTATATATGTTACATTCTGCCTCCTTTGAGTCATTGCATATTTAAAAGTGGGTCCTAGCGTTGTTATGCAGATGATATTCAGCTTCATGTCTCTTTAGCCTCAAGATCCATCTCTGATATGTCTTTCTGAGGAAATATGAGCCCATTTTTGGTCCTGTTTTCTGACACTTACTGTACATGTTCTTGATCATTGATCAACATATATATATATATATATATATATATATATATATATATATATATATATATATATATATAAAACTTATTAAATTATCTAAATTTTATTTTAATTAATGATCAAATTATTGGTCCATTGAAAACTGGAGCTTGTAACAAAAATGATGTGCCATAACTCCATTGTTGCCTGGGATCCCAAAGTCCAGACGTGAACCGTATGTTCCGAGAAGGTTACGAAACAGTTCAGTCTCACACTCAAGATTGTTCCACAGATGTGGAGCTGACTGCCTTCCAGCTCCTTTGATGTGATGCTGGAGTTTGCCGTGTCTATCTGTGTTGGCTGATGATGGCGGCAGCTGAGGGTTAGATCTTATTCGTGGAACTCAGTGTAAACAAGCTGCTCTTGCCAAGCCAAGTTAAAACCGAACATTCAAAGAGCAGACTGGGAGATGGGGGTCGCTGTAATCAGCGACACTGAGAGGGAGCTGGTGCAGACGGGAGATGGAGACAAGGACTGTCGCTATGTAATGTGGTCGTGTTTTAGGATGCTACGTTGTTTGGTAAGCTGCTGATGCCTCAGGAGGGATCTCGAGCCTCAGTATCAGGCGGTAGAAGTTCAAAGACGTTGCAAGGGTCATGGGATGGAAGAGGCAGAAGGGGATTTGGTTAAGACAGGGCTCCTGTTGTCCCCAGCTGTCCTGTCCATGCCCCCCCCACCCCCACCCCCCCACCCCCCATCCCAACCAAAGGGCAGCCTCCGGTCAGAAGGTCACCAAGAAGAAAGGATCGAGGGGGTTCAAATGCAGGCTACAGACCAGAGGAGACTTATGGAGGGGTGGAGTCTGTGAACATGAGTGTGTGTGAGTGTCACCCACATCCTATCCCCTGTTCTCACACACTCAGGGACAGCGTGACCAGACGTCCCTTTGGCCTCTGATATATTTATATGCTCGGAGCAGCCTGTTCAGAGAGAGATACTCGCGAGATGCACCTGAGCAAATATTAACATCCTCCATGAGGAGCCTTTGATGTGCAGGGGCCAGAGCTCGGGGTCGGCAAGCCCTCAGCAGGCTCAGCTCAGAGCGCAGGGTCCTCAGAGTCAATAGAGGAATAAGAAGATCCCGAAGAGCAGATGGGTCAGCGTGACAGGCTGACATGAATCCGGTGCAACACATTACGAGGTCAGAAAACCTGATTCATCAAGAGAGAACCTGCTGGAAACTCCAAAAAAGATCAAGACTGTTAGCGTGAATAACAATGTTTTTGTATGAACAACAAAAAAAAAGTCATCTGATGTGTTGTCAGGGAAAAGTTGAGATTAATTTTAAAACAAAAACCATAACTACCACACAAAATAAACCTGCTTGAATTATACATACACAGACATACATATATCCATATGTATATATATATATATATGGATATATGTATGTCTGTATATATATATATATATATATATATATATATATAGATATATATCTATATATATGAAAAGAAAAAGGATTAAATTCCAGAGACTTAAGTGTCTTTGCTGCTAAATCCTTTTTCAAACATTGGGAAGAGACTTGAGGGAAATAAATATATAAAGTCATCCAAGAACGAGGCTAAGTGGTTTATCTCCTTTCATCTTGCCACCGCTGTATGAGGACTAATCCTGGCTTGTGTCTTCAGCGTGGAGCCGGGCTTCTCTGAACTACATTAAATAGAATAGATTAGCTCCTCCGAAAAGTCACGGGGTGGCATTTTAGAATCTGCCTTGTTTTTTTGTTTTTTTTGGTGCCGCAGATAGAAGTCGGCATGAGTCAGTATCTGCGTTCGGCTTTGTCTTTGAGTGTGAAGCGGACTTCTAAACTTTCACCAAAAACAGCTTTGTCGTTTCAGGATTGCTCATATATGGAGTGGTGGGGGCATCGATTGTCTTTTGGAAACCAGGTTCATTTGAAGTTTGAAAAATCTTTATGTGGAACTTTTCGTGTTTGTGTGTGAGATATGCATTCATGTGGAGGGGGGTGTTTGTAGCCTTGTGAACACTGATAAAAAAGAAAAAAAGAAGAAGAAGAACATCATCTGCAGGAGTGTTTTTTTTATCTGTCTGTTCATCAAAATGTCCGTTCCTACAGACAGACAGACAAGGAGGACAGTTTACAGCAGGAAGTGGAGTGTGGGTGTGTAACGCAATTAAATGAGTCCTTCATCTTGTTTGATCTGCTTCATTTCATTTGGTCTTACTAATTTGGAAGAAAAATCAGATAAGGAGATGCCATCATGTGTTTTCACATCAAAAGTGAAGGATGACAATGTTTCCACTATGTTTCCTCTTCATCTCCTCTCAGACTTCTAAGGACGGCGGTGATTAGAACATCTCCAGCTCTCTACACAATGAGTTATTGTTGGAAGAAGCAGCCGAAAATTGGACTTGTCAAAGCGATCTAGTTAAAGCTGGTTCAAAGACTTTACTGAATGCCGCCACCTTTTATTCTAAGGTTGTTTATATCTGCTCATTTCTCTTTTTGGTAACAGCCAGAAACAGAAACGCAAGCAAAGCAGCAGATTTCCTCACATACCTGAGATCAGCTGAGTTCCATGAAAACATCAAATGATTCAAAATAGTTTCCTCGCTCAGTACGTACATTATCTGTGCGTATGCTCTTGCTATAGTATCTTATTTTGTATTTATTTTATTTTTGATTTGTGTACTTCGTATGAATGTATATGTGCTTTGTGGCTTTGCAGAAAAATAAACAACAACATAATTCCAGTAATGGAAACCTGTGGGGCACGTCTGCAGACTTTTGCTCCATTCAAACTGCAGGTTGAAACGCTCCAATCCAAGGTTTAAATGTGGTCTAATATTGCTTGTGTGTTTGTGATTATTCACGTTATCTTTTCAGTGCAACCTTTATCACACTAAAAGATGCATTATGTAACTTTTTAACTTAAAAGTCTAAATTCCAGACTCCAGTGCCATCCATCATGCACATTTCTAGAGCCATTGTTGCCCAGCAGCGTCCTGAGGCTGAGAAACTGCAAACATCTTTTTCATGTGACTTTGCAGCTGAGTTTTGCTTCACTTGCTTCACACACCAGCCATTTTCATCACATACCATGACTGATTCAGAAAAGCTGAGCAGGAGGACATTATTAAAGGAAAAAGGAAAAGAAAGAGTCACAATAAATGTAAAGATAAGACTTCCTTTTCGCTGGCTGGCAGTGCAGTTAGCTGCAAGATGATGCAGAATTAGCTCACGGTTGGACTCATATCACTGGAAAAAACTACCAAAGTTCTGCACTGTGCCTTTGGGTGTGAATGGTACGTGGTCTTGAAGTGGCACGCATGTGGAGATGAAAATAAGTAAATAAAAAACATGGCATCACACTGGCATGCTGTGTTTACGGAGGTAAATATGGATGTGACACTATGTTGCTTGTGTGTATCAGTTTCAGACTGTCAGAGCTGGAAAAAATACGACTTAGCATTGCTCTATTTAATGTTTTCGCTCAGTCTTATTATGTCCCGCCTCCTCTCGCACAGACTTGCAACATCTGTCTCACTTTACTGACTTAAAAGTCAGATGAAACGCAACAGGACCGGTCAGGCTGAGGTTGCTTCAGTGTAGATCAGATATGGATTCAGTTTTAGACCACATGATGTGTTTTTCAGTCATTAACACATATGATAAGAGTTGCATATGGATGAAAAAAAAATCTGAATTGAGCTGCAGTGTGAATGTCGCCATGAACACATGTAACATGGATAAATGGCTACTTTTACTAAGTTGTGACCACATGCAGGAACAGAATTATAAATTCTTATTCTTAGTTATGCATGGAAATGTATATCACGTTGTTATTGGCTGTTTAAAGCCACAATTAGTAAACAAACTGTCTCATAAGTATACTTCAGGTTTTGAGCATATGTGAGGGACCAAGCTGGCAAAGGAAGAGGAACACAGGTGGCTTCAAAAGAAAGGGGTTTTATTTGCCCAAACAATATAAATGAATTAGGCCTTTAAAAGAGGTCAACTAAGCAAAACCTAAATCAAAGTCTGAAAATAACTAAACTAACAGATTAGGGAACATAATCGACATAACACAAAAACATACTGTCCTGACAAACAACAAACAAGGGAGAACTTAAATACTGGCTGATCAGACCAGTTACAAAACATATGGGGTTTCACATTAAACATGCTAACAAACTAGACAAAGAAACAGAACCTAACTGTTAGCTTAATTATTCTTAACAAAACTACTAACAAAAGGTAAACCCAAACTACTCAAAAATGGGAAAGAAAATGAACAAACATTTGAAGAAACTAAACTAAACTTTTAATCTCCCCCTCTGAAGATGAGGTCTTCCCAAAGGCCCGTGGCACTTCCTGCTCTCTGGCTTCCCACCTGTGCACACTCCTGCCCCCCAATGCCCTAGCTAATCCCTTCAGCACCAGTAAAAAGAAACAAGATTAACCAAAACGCAAACAGTTGAAAATACAGTGGCTCCTTAATGTACGCGCTAACAAAAAGAAACCAAAGCATTTAAACTAAGTTTAAATATAAAGAAAACTGACAATGTGGTGCTTTTACCGCCTTTATATGTGTGGCCATTGGTCTGGCCATCACAGCACATTTGCATTGATTTGGATCATGCTGACACCAGATCTGATTAGTAAAAATATATTATTTATTCACATTGGATCATCACACATATATTTTATGATACAATATAAAATGGAGGTACCATGTAACGTAACGTGACAGTTGTTGTAGTAACCAAACTTTGTTTTATTGCACAACTCTTTTATAAACTTCCTTTTTTTACAGTCATCTTACAGTGAGCCATCAAGAAGTTCATTCATATATTCTCTTTATTCCTGACTGTGTGTAATTGTGGATATGTGTTTTGTAAATGCGTACTCGTGTTCCAGATGGGGTGTCTGAAACAAGTGAGGAGGTGTTTAGGAGATCCTCCAGATGTGCTGAGCTGGGGAACGTATTAACAAGACCACAGCTATGCTAGATATGCCCAAACCAAACAAGGGTTAGAGGCGAAAAAGAGCAGGCCACACATCGAGGGATTCTAAATCAAAGGAATAGAGAGCGGAAAGAAAGGCCAACGTGAGATCTCGCCGTTATTCCTCTAATCTCATGTCAGACCAAGGCCAAGACCAAGGATTTCAGCTCTTGAAGGAGGATTTTACCTTTGCAGGGAAAATCTGGAGTTTTGATTTGTTGAATGATAGGGCGGATTGTTGTGTTTAATGTCTGTTTAAATGTGGAGGGAGCACTCCTCACTGTGTAAAATCTAAAACTGTAGGATGTTATGTATGAGCTTGCATACATTGAGCTCTGCACATCTGTGTTGCACTGCAGCACATGTCTGCAGCATTCAGCATGAAGCTTGCACAGTTATAGCCATGCTGTACCTACATCTCCCTGCAGCATGTGAGACCATGTGACCTGCATCCTCCAGTAGTGTCTCAACCCCAGGGAGCATGTCCACAAATGTGAATGAAGAGAGACACTTTTTTAAATTTAATTTTTGCAGGGTTAATTTTACAAATAATACAATTCCTTTTCCACAAAATAATCAGATTTAAAAAAAAACAAAAAACAAAAACAAACAGAATTAAGGAAACACATAACGTACAATTTCTCAAAAAACTGACTAAAGATGAAACCATGGACCAGTTTTTCCAGGACATACTCGCCAGAACTGTAGCGAAAACAAAACAAAACAACTCATGCCTGTGCAGTTTACCTATCCCTACTGCAATCTGCAGACCCTATGTTTGAGTATAAACACACTCCATCTGCGTCAGCTACGCCATTCAAGGATAAACTGGCCTTTAAAGGGACATTGTGCAAGAATTACTGACATCTAGTGATAACGATGGGCAAAGAGATAAGTGCAAATGCAATGCACAGTAGTAAACAGACCAGGCCATTTGGAGGCAAAAGTCTACCAGACATGAACATGTACCACCAGGAGAGCCCACATCACACCCATGTCGAAGTCTCTTCACTGGCTTCCGGTTGAATATCGTATTCGTTTTAAAGAAGTCCAGTTCATCTAGAAATGAGTCATATGATGTCTAATGAGAAATTGTG